>NW_024872049.1:0-30958 GCF_019054845.1 Dipodomys spectabilis
AAAAGAAGGCTTCCAGTTGGAAAAAGATACTGATCCTTAAGTTATAATTGCAGTATATTTATAATGTTAGTCAATGCTTTCTGAAGTATGAGAAGAGAACGAAGGCAGAAATGTGAAAGTTGTCAGGTCTCTGTAGAATTTCTGTAGTTGTCACTTCATGTTATCTTTCTTCCTTAAGGCTTGATTTATTAAAACCCTCTGGAGGCTGGGAAGGTGGCTCAGGGGTAGAGCGCTTGCCTTGCATGCCTGAGGCCATGGGTTCGACCCTCAGCACCACAAAAGCACAAATTAAAAAGGCAGAAGTGGCGCTGTGGCTCAACTAGTAGAGCACTAGCCTTGAGCTGAAGAGCTGAGGAACAGCACCCAGGCCCAGAGTTCAGGCCCCACGACCGGACCCCCCAAAATAATATGAAATAAATAAACATAAAATAAAACCATCTAGGTGGATATTGGTTGGACTAATTGGTATACATACCCAGGAAATGAAGCAAAGTTTAGAAGGCTAATGGTTTGGTAAATAAAGGAATGATGAGAATGAGCACAGATATTGTCACAGAATGAGCTGACAAGGTTCAATTTTTGAACAGCAAAACAAAGCAGTTTCAAGTCCGATAATCCACATTGGAACATATATAGATAGATACACATATTTTATACATATACACACATACATGAAAAAGTAAATCTCCAGTAGAATATAGAGAAATTTGGTGTGACAAGTATTAAACTATATTAAACTGGTTGCAGGAAAAGTACAATAAAATATCAATAGTTTAGCATAGATTGTGCATAGATTTGTAAAGGATGAACATTCTTCCTTCATTTTATGCTTTAAAAATACCCTTAGCATGTTTTAAGTTTTTTTTATATTGTAGTTGGAGGATATATACAATACTGAGAATTGGAGAAATGAAGTTCCAGTTCAGATTTTATGTAGAAAACTGGCCTTGAACACATAAGCACCATCCAGGCCCTGAGTTTAAGCCCTAGGATCTACAGAAACAAAAACACAAAATACAACATGGAGTTATATATTTTATAATGAAATATATTTTTATATACTCTACATTGTTAGAAAGATTAGACTTTTTTATTAGCGTTAAACCTACCTTAATAAGTGATAATGTCCATTTATTAAGCAGAAAGTCTTACTCAGATTTACAAGTTGGAATGTTTCAGTGTATGTTCAGTTGGTTTTATTGCTTTGGGGGGCTGTGACAAGACAATGTCAAGGTGGGTAGTATGTCAAAGAGAAATGTTTTTGACCTAGAATGATTAAAAGATAAAAGAAGAAAGTAGATGAGAGTCCATGTTCTCATAGGTTTCACTCTGAAAAAAAAATAATCTCCAGAAGAACTATTCAGGTATTCTCCACAGTATGGGAGAAAAGGGAAAGTTATTTTTCTTTAACACATAGGATTTTCTGGGGCATTCTAAATTCAAATGGCAACATCTTCACCAATGGTAATAACTTGCCCAGGGGTGAAAGCAACTAGATATTGCTATAAATTCTAATCAGATCTCAGCAGACTAAATATTTTATGGAATTCCTATTAAAATGTTTTCTTGCAGACTGACTGGGTCTTCATACTGCACATGTGTATATCTGTGTGTATGTGTGTATGTTTGTAAACACACATAAGCTAATAATAAACTAATTTAGCAATGTAACAAATAAAACTATTAGTATGGCCTTTTGTTTTCCTTCTCATACCATGAAAGCCTGCCACAATTCCTAATCAGATCCAATATTCAAACATTAATGATGTCCAAAAAGTTCTATATGTATGTACATCCATGTACATCCACCTCATTTAAGACGGCAATGGTATATGAAAATTTTAAGTGTTCCAATTACATTGTCACCAAAGAAACAACGTACAATATTTCCTTTAAAAATATCTAGGGATGGGAAAGTGGCTCAGTGGTAGAGCGCTTGCCTTGCATGCATGAGGCCCTGGGTTCGATTCCTCAGCACCATATAAGCAAAAAGAAAAAAGCCAGAAGTGGCACTGTGGCCCAAGCGGTAGAGAGCTAGCCTTGAGCTGAAGAGCTGAGGTACAGCGCCCAGGCCCAGATTTCAGGCCCCACAACTGGCCTCTCTCCAAAAAAATATATGTATATCTAGATTGTAGAAAACTTCAGCCAGAAAATTGAAGGAGTATACATTGTAGGATTTAATTTAAATATTTAGTCACTGAAATGGATATTCTATATCCACAATTTAAAGACCTTTTAAATTACATAATTGCAAACCTCATCTATTACCATCTTCTGTGAAAGACAGTCCTTGCTGAAAACAAACCAAACGTGGTAAACCAATTAAAATGTATGCCATTGTCAAATGCTGTTGTTCTAAAGCATGGAAGTGACAGAGCAATTAATGCCAGTGAAAAGCTGGTTCTATGGAGTATGGAAAGTGATTACTTCGTACTCTAGGTGGAAAAATCCACAGATATTTCAGGTTGTGCTTCGTTCTAGGCATTTGTGAGATATATTTTGGAAAGCAGGATGAATGAAAGTATGTTGTTTTATACAGATTTGCTGGCTGACACACCAGGGAAAAAAATGAAATGTTTCAACTGAGAAGACAGACAATAGGGTGGGTAAGATGTGATATGCAGCTTTAAATAAAGACTGAAGCAAACCAAAGAATGCGAATTTTTTTTCCTTAACAAATGCTTTCTGGGTATATTGTGCTATACGCTATAATGATGAAATGATCATTTCTTTGGAAAAGTAAGGAAAAATCACTGTCACCTGTTGAATTTCTTTTTAAAGTGTACTTTAAATGACAAGGATGAAGAAATTTAAATTTAAATATATTAATAAAATATTTTCAAGTATTACTTTAATTTTTGATTAAAATTTAAAACAAACTGACAGACTATTAAGGAAAAAACACTTTCACCTGTTGAATTTCTTTTTAAAGTGTATCTTATACAGCAACGATGAAGAAATTTAAATGTTAATAAAATATTATCAAGTATTACTTTAATTTTTGATTAAAAGTTAAAACAAACTGACAGAATATTAGTCCATTAAGATTTATTTATTTATTTATTTTTTTGCCAGTCCTGGGTCTTGAACTCAGGGCCTGGGCACTGTCCCTGAGTTTCTTTTGCTCAAGGCTGGCACTCTACCACTTGAGCCACAGCGCCACTTCTGGCTTTTTTCTGTGTATATGGTACTGAGGAATCAAACCCAGGGCTTCATGCATGCTAGGCAAGCACTCTACCACAGAGCCACCTTCCAGCCCCTAGTCCATTAAGATTTATAAGTTTCCTGTCATATTTTATTTTCCTTTGTTCCTTTTTTTGGGTGGTGATTTTTTTTTTTCACAAAGGCAATCTAGTCTTAAACATTACTCACAAAATTTATGCTGTCATAGGATCAGAGAGTTTATTTTTATTAAATTAAGAGAATAGTAAGCTCATTTTATGCAAACACAAAATATAAACACCAATATCATTTATCAATAAAAAAACACTCATAAAAAAATCATGAGAATTTGGGGGAAGATGGAGGAGGAGAAGCTGGAGGCTAAACAAGCTCTCACATAGAAAGCAGTTTTAGTGTTCCAGTGAACAGTCCTAGGCAAGAGAGTCACACCAAGTGTGCCATCACAGTACAGAGAGTTTGGCCAGAGACGGAAAAGCCAGGAAAGATGACAGATCTGAGCATTTGCCAGTATCTACAGCTGCAGCAGCAGTAGGGAGAGCGCCAGTGGCCATAGACACCATACCTACAGAGAGTCCCCGACAAAGGCCCCAGATGTGGCCAGTGAGCAGATTCTACTCAACACCAGCAAAAACTGACAAGGAGCAGAAAGCATCATCCTGCAGATTGCAGACCAGAGACAACCCAGGAACCAAGACTCTGGCATGAGTAGAACCCTGACATCCTCACTCCTTCTCAGGGAGCAGTGTAGGGAAGGCCACCCCTTGCCCACAACCAGAGATCTACATCTATGATACTGACAAAGGCCAGGCTGAGCAGGTAGCTCCAACTCAGGCCTTGGAAGAAAACAAGAGTCATTTTGCAGGTCACAGGAAGTAGACATGACCTGACAGGCTCAGCTCCACCCAGAGGAATGTCACCCCGCCCAGCCAGTGGACACTCTGCCCTCCGAGGAGTGATTTTCTTCACAGGGTAAACAGAGCCAGAGGCTGCCCTTCTGTACAGCAGCCTAGAAAAACAATTGAAACTCACTAAACATAAACCCTAAGAATGGGATATTTGAGTGTTTCAGGAGCTAGCCACTCAGGCTTTTCCCTGAAATGCCTCAACCCTATCCAGAACCTAGCATCATAACAGCATCTCCACACTAGAGGAAACAACCATCTCCCTCTTTTGTGATCCTCAAAGCAGATCTTCCTCCCACTGAAATAGCCTTGGAGGAGGATCACAAAATCCTGGGTAAAGCTGAGCATTTTTCTGCTTGCTCCAAAAAACTGACTTAAGAAAACAATCAAGCCATAAGAATACCAAACACCAAAAGCAGACCAGAGACTCCACCAAAAGACTGGTTACAGACACAGGGGAGATACAGGGTCTTCCCATTTTTCTCCCCCTCCCCCCCAAAAAAAAACCCGAAAAATCAAAGAACTTTTGAAAATTTGTTTTCAATTTTTATTTTATTTAAAAGTGTTTGATGTTAATTTTTATTCTCATAATTTTTGTTTTTGGTCTGTATGTGTCCGTGTGTTTTTTAACCTCTTTTGAACTTTTGGTCCTTTTTTATTGTTTTCATTTTTTTCTCTCTTTCTTTCTTTTTTGTGTGACTTAATTGATGATCTGCTCATCCCCAGATATATCCCTGTGGTCAATTATTAGACCTTATTCCCCATGTGTACATACTTAATCCTGAGATTTTTTACTCAATTCAAAACGTCTTAGGCTTAAGTTCGTTAATAGCACTATTATCTCTTTTTGTCTATTTAATTTTCACGTAACTAATTTTAAAAATTTTATTTTTTAACTTTTCATGTTTCCTTTCTGTCCCTCCTCTCATTTCATCCTATCCTTTTCTTCTCTCAATTTCATTTCTTTAAACTTACATAATTTTGGGTGTTTCACTTCTTAAATTTAAATTTTTGTTAATCCATTTTTCTTTATTTTAAAAAAATCTCTCCTATCATTATGTCTAATCCATTTCCCTCTCAAAGATTAGGACTTGGTTAAATTCCTTGTTCTTTTACCTCTCCACATCACTCTAATCCTATTTTTCTCCATATTTCTCCCTATACTTAATAATTTTTGGTGTGCCAAATCCTTTTTGCTATTCTTAGTCCACTAGTCCATGGTTGTTTGATGTTGAATAAATTGTATCTGTTGAACTAGATTGTATCTGCAGACTTTTGACTGTGAAAGTACAGGACTCTGGTCGATGCTTGCCTTAAAATAGTGTTCTAGCACAAAATTGGTTTTACTTTCATTCCAAATGGGCAGAACAAGCCAGAAAAACACAAGAAAAGTTATTGGTCTAGGAAATTTATTTAACACAATTTTAGCAGAGAGCTTCCTAAACATGCAAAAAGATAGGACTATTCAGATATAAGAAGCTTTTAGAACCCCAAATAGACCAGATCAGAACAGGACATCCCACCATCACATTATAATCTACACAGGATCAATTCCGACCAAGGAAAGGATCCTTACAGCTGTCAAGGAGAAAATATCAATCACCTATAAAAGGAAACCAATTAGAATCGCCTCAGCTTTCTCAGCACACACAAAGCAAGAAGAGCCTGGAATGGTGTATGCCATATCCTAAAGACAAACAACTATCAATCAAGA
The DNA here is from genome assembly GCF_019054845.1 of Dipodomys spectabilis. Taxonomy (NCBI): domain Eukaryota; kingdom Metazoa; phylum Chordata; class Mammalia; order Rodentia; family Heteromyidae; genus Dipodomys; species Dipodomys spectabilis. The sequence goes on from NW_024872049.1 coordinate 5,800, forward strand.
ATATAGAAACCAGTTAAACGCTCCTTCATAACCGGAAGTAAAATAAAAATGGGTCAGAGCAAAGAAAAATTGAAACAATATGTCTCCACCAAACCAGACTTACAAAAGTTACTTAGAGAAATCCTACACATAGAAAACCAACAACACCAAAATAAAGGCCAAGAAACAGCAACGAAGGAAATAAAATTAGAACTCAACATTCAAACCCACCAAAGAAAGTCTTGTAACAAATGAAGGCTGAATAATACATTGGTGATTCACCATTGAGTCGTGGAAGAGATTAGGAAGAATATGCAAATGTTTATAATATTCAACAAAAATTAACACATATATTACCAGCTACACTGGTACACAGCAAATGAAATACTCAGAGGCAAATTTATACCTTTGAGTTCCTACACCAACAAATTAGAGAAATCTGAAATTAACAATTTAATAAGACATCTGAACCTCCTTGAAAAAGAGCAAAAAAATAAACCTCAGTCAAGTAGATGGAAAATAATAATCAAAATGAAACCAGAATTAAAGGAATCAGAATCCAAAAAAAAAACATAGAAAGAATCAAAAAAACAATGAGTTGGTTCTTTGAAAAAAATAACAAAATTGACAGATCCTTAGCAAATCTTATCAGAAAAAGAAGAGCACACACCCAAATAAACAAACTCAGAGATGAGAATGGAAACATCACCACAGAAAAAATCCAAGATCCAGAACGTTATAATGGAATAATTCTCAGAACGTTATGCTAAAATGTTTGAGAACCAGGTAGAAATGAACTTTTCCTAGCAAATATTGACATGCTGAAACTAAACAAACTTAACAGGCACATGTCAAGTATTGAAATATAAACAGCAATAAGAGAACTCAAATCTAAGAAAAACCCAGGACCAGATGGATTTAGAGCTGAATTCTACAAGGCATTCAAAGCAGAGCTAACACCAATACTCCTCCAACTCTTCAATGAAATTGAAAGAGAAAATTCACTACCAAACTCATTGTATAAAGCCATCAAAAACCTCATCCCAAAAACAGACAGGGACTCATCAAAGAAAGAGAACTATAGACACATTTCTTTGTTGAATATTGATGCAAAACTTCTCAACAAAATTCTGACCAATCAACTTCAACAATTCATTCAAAAAAATCATACACCCCGATCAAACAGGATTCATTTCAGTGATGCAAAGCTGGTTCAATATACACATATGAATTAATATAATTCATCACATCAACAGGAGCAAGGATAAGAACCACATGGTTATCTCAATAGATGCAGAAAAAGAATTTGACAGATACAACAGTCCTTTATGATGAAGGTTCTGGAAAAACTAGAAATCCATGGAACATTCCTCAATACAATAAAGGCTGTATATGACAAACCTACACCCAGCATTATATATAATGGTGAAAAACTAAATCAATTTCCTCTTAACTCAGGAACAAGACAAAGATGTACTCTCTCTTCTCTTTAATCTAGTATTAGAATGCCTAGCTACATCAATAAGACAAGATGCAAACATAGAGGGGATCCAAAGAGGGAAAGAAGAAATAAAACTCTCCCTCTTTGCAGATGGCAGGATCTTGTACTAAAAGAATCCCATTGACTCCAATCTCAAATTATTCAAGCTGAATAAAAACTTTGGCAAAGTAGCAGGGTATAAAATTAACCCCCAAAAATCAATGGCTTTTCTGTATGCCAACAATGAGAAAAGTGTGGCTGAAATTAGGAAAGCAACTCCATTCATAATAGCCCCACAAAAAAAAAAACCAAAAAACCTAGGAATTAACAACCAAAGAAGTGAAGGACCTCTATGATGAAAACCTTAAAAACTTGAGAAAGGAAATCAAAAGAGAATGTAGAAAGTGGCAAAACCTCCTTAGCTCCTGAATTGGAAAGACCAACATCGTGAAAATGGCAATACTTCCCATGGCTATCTACAAATTCAATGCGATACCTATCAATATTCCAATCTCATTCTTCAAGGAAATAAAAGAGGCAATCCAAAAAGTCATATGCAACAATAAAAGACCCCGAATAGCAAAAACGATCCTCAACAGGAAGAACAGTGCTAGAGGAATATCAATACCAAATTTCAAACTCTACTACAAAGCCATAGTAATCAAAACAGCTTGGTACAGGCACAAGAACAGACCTCAGGACCAATGGAATAGAATTTAAAACCCAGAAATGAACCTACAGCCCTATAGCCATCTAATCTTCAATAAGGGAGCTAAAAAAAAGGAATGGAAGAAAGACAGGCTCTTCAGTAAACGGTGCTGGCTAAATTGGTTAACTACTTGTAGAAAACTAAAGCTAGATCCTTATATATCACCCTGCACCAGAATCACTGCAAATGGATCAAAGACCTCAGAGTCAAAGCAGACATTCTGAAAACTTTACAGGATGGAATAGAACAAACCTTAGATCTCCTTGGCACAGGCCGAAATTTTTTTAATAGAGACCCAGAAACACAACACATCAAAGAAAGGTTGGACAAATGGGATCGCATGAAATTGCAGAGCTTCTGCATGGCAAAGGACATAGCTAGCCAGATCAATAGAAAGCCCACGGATTGGGAGAAGATCTTCACTAGCAATACAACAGACAAGAATCTATATCTAAAATATAACTGGAACTCAAAAAATTAAATTCCCCAACAACAAATTTTCAACGAAACAACTACCTAATAAACAAGTGGGCTAAAGACTTACAGAGAAATTTCTCTGAAGAGGAAAGAAGGATCGCTGATAGGCACATGAAGAAATGCTCAACCTCTCTAGCTATAAAAGTAATGCAAATCACAACAACGTTGAGATATCGCCTCACCTCAGTTAGAATGACTATAAACAAGAACTTTAATAACAACATATGCTGGAGCAGATGTGGACAGAAGGGATTCTTACTGCATTGTTGATGGGAGTGTAAACTTGTTCAACCACTTTGGAAAGTATTATGGAGGTTCCTCAAAAGACTCCACATAGATCTCCCCTATGACCCAGCAATCCCACTTTTGGCATTTACCCAAATGTTCACAAACAAGACCACACTAAAGCTACCAGGACGACTGTGTTTATTGCAGCCTTATTTACCCTAGCTAAGATGGAACCAACCCAGATGTCCCTCAGTAGATGATTTGATCAAGAAAATGTGGTATATATACACAATGGAATTCTATGCCTCCACCAGAAAGAATGACATTGCACCATTTGTTAGTAAATGGGAAGACTTGGGAAAATATTATATTGTGATGTAAGCCAGGCCCAAAGAAACTTAGGTCCCATGGTTTCCCTTATTTGCAATAAATAGTATATGTCTGAGTCAAGCAGAAAAGGTCAGATAAATTGATGTTAGGGAAATGAACCCTAAGATATGTATTCAAATGTTTTTTTTTCTTTCCTGCAATTGTTTCTAACACATATATAAGATTATTTCTTTGTTGCTTTGTATGTCCCTCCCCCACGGTATAACCCCTCCATTCACTGTATTTGATGCTGTTATAATTTGTGGAGGGGAAGGGAACCTCAATGAAACAATGAGATGTACAAGTCGTTATGTCGAAAACGAACTTTACAACTTTGGTGGGGGAGGAGTGCTGGCTGGGGTGGGAGGGTGGGATGGGAGGGGGAAACAAAGGAGGAGGCTACAATTTTTTATCAGAAATGTACTCATTATCATTCCCATGTAATTGTAACTCTTCTGTACACTATTTTCACAATTAAATAAATACATTAAAAATAAAAAAGTTACATAAAAAAAAGAAAGTGGCAAAAACTCCCACGCTCCTGGATTGGAAAGATCAACATCATGAAAATGGCAATACTTCCCAAGGCTATCTTCAAATTCAATGCAATACCTATTAATATTCCATCCTTATTCTTCAAGGAAATAGAAGAGGCAATCCAAAAATTCATATGGAACAATCAAAGACTCCAAATATAAAAATGGTCCTTAACAGAAAGAACAGTGCTGGAGGAATATCAATACCAAATTTCACACTCTACTACAAAGCCATAGTAATCAAAAGAGCTTGGTACAGGCACAAGAATAGATCTCAGGGCCAAGGGAATAGAATTGAAAACCTAGAAATGAACCCACAGACCTATAACCATCTTATCTTCAATAAGGGAGCTAACAAATAAAATGGAAGAAATACAGCCTCTTCAGTAAATGGTGCTGTTAAAATTGGTTACTTACTTGTAGAAAACTAAGGCTACATACTTATATATCACCCTACATCAGAATCAACTTCAAATGGATCAAAGTCCTGGAGTCATATCAGACACACTTGGTCTCCTTTGCATAGGCCAAAATTTTCTTAATAGAGACCCAGAAACACAACACATGAAAGAAAGGTTGGACAAAATGGGATTTCATGAAATTGCAGAGCTTCTACGTGGCAATGGATAAAGCTATCAAGATCAATAGAAAGCCCACAGATTGGAAGAAGATATTCACTAGCCATACAACGGACAAGGGTCCCATAACTAAAATATATCTGGAACTCAAAAAATTAAATCCACCAACAACAAATTCTCAAAGAAACAACTGCCCAACAAATAAGTGGGCTAAAGACTTAAAGAGAAACTTCTCTGAAGAAGGAAGAAAGATAGCCAATAGACACGTGAAGAAATGCTCAACCTCCCTAGCCATAAAAAAAATGCAAATGAAAACAACATTGAGATACCACCTCACCCCAGTTAAAATGTCTATAAATAAGAACTCTAACAACAACAGAACCTGGAGGGGATGTGGAGAGAAGGGAACCCTATTGTGTTGTTGGTGGGCATGTAAACTTTTTCAACCACTGTGGACAGTAGTATAGAGGTTCTTGAAAAGACTCCACATTGTGCTCCGCTATTTCCCAGCAATTTCACTTTTGGGCACTTACCCAAATGTTCACAAACATGACCATACTAAACCTACCAGCACATTTATGTTTATTGCAGCATTATTTACTATAGCTAAAATATGGAACCAACCCAGATACCCCTCAGTAAATGAATGGATCAAGAAAATGTGGTATATATACACAATGGAATTCTATGCCTCCATCAGAAAGAATGATATTGCCCCGTTTTTTTGGGAAATTGAAAGACTTGGAAAAAATTATATTAATTGAAGTAAGCCAGACTCCAAGAAATATATGTCTCATGGTTTTCCTTATTCGCAATTACAAGTATATGTCTTGGACAAACAGAAATGGTCAGATAAGTTGATGTTAGGCAAAATGAGCCCAAACATAAGGACTCAAATTTTTTTTCTCTTGCTATTGTTTTTAGCATATTTATAAGATGATTTTTTGTTGCTTTGTATGTCCCTCCCCCATGACATAACCCTGTTTCCACTGTATTTGATGTTGGTATAATTTGTGGAGAGGAAGGGCAAAACAAGTTGCTTAAATAGGGATACAGGTGGTCACATGCAACAATCAGATATACAACAAGTTATGTCGGAAAATGAACTTTACAACTTTGGCACCTGGGTTACTTTGGAGGGAAGATGGGAAGGAATGGTAAGGGAAAACAAAGGAGGGGGAAACAATGTTTGATAAGATTACCTTGCTCATGTAATTGTAACCCCTCTGTATGTATTTTCACAATAAAAAATCATGAAATAATAAAGTAAAAATACATGTCAATTTTTTTTTTTGGTGGTCGTGGACCTTGACCTCTGGGCCTGGTCGCAGATTTCAATGAGTTCTTCAGCTCATTGATACCACTGTACCACATGAGCCACAGTGCCATTTCTAGTTTTCAAGTGGGTTATTGGAGATAAGAGTCTCACAGACTTTTCTGCCCATTCTGGCTTTGAACCACTATCCTCGATCTCCGACTACTGAGTAGTTAGGATTTCAGGCATGAGCCACCAAAGCCCAGATCCAAGTCAATGTTTAAAAAGCAAGCTTATTGAAACTTCTGGCTTTTTCCAATAAACAATCCTACTTTTTAGCATTAGTTTATAACTATGAGTTATTTTTAGATGTAACTGAACATTTTAATAGAATCAAATATAATTTTTAATATTACTCATTATCTCACAAAATCCACTGTAATTTACTTTCCCCAAAGTAAATTATTGCATACTATATTACTCACTATTATTACAGTCTATGTTACATATAGTGTGAAGCGAAAATAGTTTGGACTATTTCATATAAATTAGTAGATGCTATTTTAGCATTATAAATTCATATCTGTGATTTTAAAAGAAGGAAAGAAGGTTTAAGATTTAAAGTCAATTATAAATGTGTAGTGTGTCCCAATTAAAGCAAAAATTGTGAGTTCAGACAGACAAAATTATTTTCTTTCCACTAAAGACTTTGAAGTAATACTATTTGTAATAGTGAGTCAATAAGAGGAAGAATTCAAATCATGTAAAACAATGTCTCTGTTATTCTACTACCCCCTCCACTAACAAGACCTATCTGGTCCCAGATGTCACAAAACTTCAAGTATCTCTCTTAGAAATCTATTTCAAAAAGTTCTAAATCACTGATTCTTTTTATACTTTCTGTTATATGAAACAAGATATAGACAAAAAACAATTGAAATAAAATGCACACATATGTTGAAGTCACCACAGCTGGGAAAACAACCAACAAAGTAGAACTCACCCAGGAACAAAAGCATGCTGTGCCCAGTTATTTTTAAGCACAAAAACCTCAAATACATGTTACCCTTAACTAGAACCATAAAGATAACTGAGTCTCAGAAATACGGTTTTGTTCATTTATACTTTAATTCATCTAGATGAACCTAATATAGCAAATCCCTTGAATGGATCACATTGTTTAAAAGAAATGTGACTGTAAGTGGAGTGAGATCTGTACATATTTAAGGGAATAAATAACAAAAATCGTGACATCTTAAAAAATTCAGAAATGCAATGAATAAGTCTAATAGTAACCATATTGAGACCTAAATCCTACTGATTTCATAAGAACAAAATATGCAAATAGTAGAATCTGAGCAGTGTACCTGAGTGTACATAATTTTAAAGTACTCCAAATTACACTTTGTAGAAGACAGAATGTGGGTTATCTAAAGGAAAACATCAACCCATGATATAAATGACATTAAAAATCTCATGAAAAGGGCTTGGAAGGTGGTTCAGTGGTAGAGCGCTTGCCTTGCAAGCATGAGGCCCTGGTTTCGATTCCTCAGCACCACATAAGCAAAAATAAAGAAGCCGGAAGTGGCGCTGTGGCCCAAGTGGTAGAGCACTAGCCTTGAGCTGAAGAGCTGAGAGACAGCGCCCAGGCCGAGAGTTCAGGCCCCAAGCCCGGATCACCCCCCCCAAAAAAAAACTCATGAAAAGAGAGTAGTAGTTTCTGGAAAATAATAGTTTAATAAATAGTGGTCAAAAAACCTTTCTACTACTGACAAAATTGCATACATATTTAGTTAGATCCAAAAAAGACCCAAGATACTCAAGCTCATTTGAAACTTTGGCAAAGTAGCAGGATACAACTGTAACATTATTACGGATGTTGACTATGGCATGGAATTAATTTCCTCTTTGATCTGACAAATGAATATGAAAAAACAGAAATTCAACTAAATATCAAGACCTAACTAAACATATAACCAGAAAAGTCATCATGCAAGCCGCATTGCAACTGGGATAAAAGAAAAATCAGTCATACTGATTCTGTATTTATTGTAAATGTTGATTTTTTCATAAATTATTTTCTTTAGCTTGCATTTTTAAAACATTGCGTTAAGTGTATATCTTGGTAACTAATTTTGGATTCCTCCTTCAGTATAGTTCTGAGTATAATGTCTCATATCAATTCCTAACCCATGAAATGATGTTGATTACAAAACAAATGGTAATAACCACTGTTTATAATACACAAAATCTCATAAGCATGACACCAGTAAGCATTGGTCAACATTTTGGTATCATGATCTCATGAATGATGAGGCCTATCTGCATGAGCATAATTGCACCTAGACTCTTCAGCTTAAATTTAACAACTGTTAAAAATGTTTATATCTATATCTGTCACTCATCATAGATTAAACCTGAATATAAAGCCTAAGGAAAATGATTGGGTAAGAATTTAGCTTTTTTGTATACAAAGAAAACAAAATGCAGCATAGAGTAACTCTGATTTAAAGTCAACCTATTTCTCCAAATCATTCTAAGCATTTCCTTACAATGTGTATTATTCTCAAGAAGGGAATTGGTAATGTGAGAAGAGGATTAACCAAGCATTGTCTTCAAATATACATAATTTAGATTTACCACTTTATTTTGCTATAAGCATTTTTGATAAAAAATAATTGGTTTCCAGATCAAGTATAATATATCCTAGTTGCATATACCAAAGTACATTCAGAAAATGGTATATAGCAATTAAGTAAAGAAAGTCTGGGCAGAAAAAATGGCATTTCTATACTATGTGACCCCCAATTCTTTGATATTTCATTCTGCCTCCATTTAATGAATGTGATTGTTTAAATGCTTTATAAAGTATTAATTAAAATCGATCAGTGTCCTAGAAGACAATTGTGTATAATTTTATCCTAGAATCATGCAAGAACTGCCCATTCAATCATGACATACATCACACTCCATTGGTATTCATATGGATAGGAATGAGTTTCTTAGGATCTCCTGCCATTTGGAAGTGGCAGGACCAGGATTCCAACTGTGGGCTCCAGGTCCCACCATTTAAACCTGAGGATAGGGAACTCCCGGGTTTGTCCAAGAACATCAGCAAAACCAATGATGAGGCAGGCACCAGTGGCTCCTCCTTGATACTTACAAGGCTGTGATAGGAGGATCATGGTCAAAGTCACTCTAAGCCAGAAAGTCCTTGGGACCCCTGTCCAACTTCAATGCCAACAAAGCCAGAAGTAGAGCCGTGTGGCTCCAGTGGTAGAGGGCTAGCCTTGAACAACAGCAGCTCAGAGACTGTGCCAGATCCTGAGTTCAAGGTCCGAGACTGGCAACAAACGGATATACACAACCATCTGTGCAGCCATCCGGCTCAGCAGGTCACCCTCTTGTCCCCAGCTGAATTGGACATAGTTCCCTGGCAAAGGGGCTGGGGGAGCCATTGTCATCTTAATTCTGCCCATTCTGTCTGCATCACAGGATTCTAGCCACACCCCCATTATTTCATGATCTTTTCTGACCAATGGGATACAAGAATTGTGGCTACGCCCACATTCCATGTTGCCTGGTAGGTGGATGAGTCTCTGTTAACACACTGAGGCTGAGATCCACAGGGGGAAATCATACCACAGGAGCGGTGGGCCAGCTGCAGGCATCTGGCCCACCTGGCAGCTCAGTGCCAGACTGAGCTGAAGCTAAAGGCCCCCACCCCATGAGCTGCCACCACAGCATTCATGGGGATGGGAAGCGAGACCAGTGGGCGTCCAAAAAGAAAATCTGCTTCATCCACAACCTGCCTGATGAGGTGGACTTCCAGAATCCAGCAGGTGAGCTCCACCATCGATGCAGCCAGCTGTCAGCACACATCCAAACTATTGAGGAGTGCCTCGTGGCATACAAAGAGCAGATGTTGGCCCTGAATGAGCTGTTTTGGGAGAAAGCTGAGTGTGTGTGCTGGCTGTCCCTGGAGAAGATGGAGAAGAAGAGAGTGCTGCAGGAGCTGCTGTCGATCCTCACAGAGGAAAGCATGGACACCAGTTTCCAGATGCTAGCACAGGCTGAGCGCCCCACCACCAATGCGGCTTCAGATGCATCAGGGTCTGTGGTGGGTGAAATGAGGGAGGAGCAGAAAGGTTTTGAAGAATTGCAACTTGAAAACAGCGAGAAAACTGCCAGAGGATAGGTCAGGGTTCTCTTCACCATAGAGGACTCCCCCAAGCAGCATGTCCTGCTGCAGATGCCCCAGATAGAGATCTGCCCACAGCTCAGGCGAGGAGTGCTCCCTCCCTTTCTTTTATAGACTGATGCAGATAATGACTCTCCATGTGACATATTGACTCTGAAAAGCCTTGGCAGCCACCAGAAGTAGGTGGTCAGGTGGCCTTCTCTCAAGCCTCCATCTGCTGGGTGACGGGAAGTTTAAACTGGGGGTCGGGTAGGGCAGAGCCTGCCGGGAGGTGGCCCAAGCTCAAGGGACATCTAATGGCCCATTGATGTCCAGGGAAGAGACCAATGTTATGCTTATCACAAAGAATAAATTGTTTTCAAAGGGGAAAAAAGCCTCCAACAAAGATTTGTTCTTCCAGTCCTGGGGCTTGAACTAAGGGCCTGGCCACTGTCCTTGAGATCTTTTTGATCAAGGCTGGCACTCGACCAGTTGAGCCCCACTTCCCCTTCCAGCTTTTTCTGTGTGGAATCAAGCCCAGGGCTTCAGTCATGCTAGGTGACAACTCTACCACTGAGCCACATTCTCAACTATGATCATTCACCCCTCCCAAACCCATATGGCCATTCCTCAGATAAATAGGAAGTAGGGGCTAGGATGAATATGAAGCACTTCTGGTTCACACCAAAATACTTCCCCGCCCCCTATTCCCACACCCTTAGTTGAAGTTTCTCTTCTACCATTGAAGGATGAGGGAGGGAGAGGGGAGTCCCAAGAGAGGAGTATCAACAACAGTGGCCCCCTGAGCCCCACATCCTCCCCCACACAAGGGATCGTCCAGATTCCAATCTTACCTGACTCAATGTGGAGTCTACACTGTCTTCCCACCACTGCAAGGCTCAGGATGAAATAAAGGTCAACCCTGGGCTCAGCCTACACGCAGGGTGGAAGCTCCTAATGCCAGACCTACTTCCACCTCTGACTGCCCTGAGTTAGGCCAGACCCACCACTCACTGCTATGTTGGTGGTGATGACCTCATGGATGGATTCCAGGAAGAAGGTCTATGGCAAAGAGCAGAAGCATTAGGGTGAGCATGGCAGAAGGAGGTGGGGTGATTGCTCTGGGATCTTCCTCCTTGGAGCCCTCCCTTCCATCTAGAGCCATGCGGACCCAAAACATGGACAAGGCCAGGGGGTGAGACAAGACGGACCAGCACGGACCAGCTTTGTCGTGGAGCACTTGAAAATTCCAATTATATTTGGCCAATGCCAATCCTAAAGCCAACATGCAAAGCCTCTCCTTGTTGTTGTTGGCCATGAACACTATCCCTGAGCTCATATTCTCGAGGCTGGCACTCTACAATTTGAGCCACAGGACTACTTTTGTTTTCTGATCGTTCATCAAGGATAAGAGTCTCACACACTTTCTGCCCAGGCTGGCTTGGTACCATGATCCTCCAAATCTCAGCTTCCTGAGTAGCTAGGATGCCAGGCATGAGCCACCAGTGTCCAGTATGTGATGACTTTTGAAGGCAATCTTGGTGATTTTGTAAAGGAGCACCAAAGGGCCTGGATAGACCATGACCCAATCAATAAGCTGGGATTGGAGAAGGATGACCTTCTACCCATTCCCTTCCCCAAAATTAAAGATGCCACGTAGTGGTGTCTGCAGCCACCAGGCTTAGTGGGGAAAAAGTAGAGAATAATCAAAGATTGCAGTGTAGAAATCTCTGATTTTACATGCATGTGTTTTGTGTGTGTGTGTGTGTGTGTGTGTGTGTGTGTGTGTGTGTGTGTGTGTGTGTGAACTCAGGGCCTAGGCTCTATCCCTGAGTTTTCTTGCTCAAAGTTACTGCTCTGCCACTTGAGACACAGCCCCACTTGCTTTTCGATTGTTAATTGTAGGTAAGTGTCTCAAGGATTTTCCTGTCCAGAGTGACTTGGAAGCATGAGGGAGACCCCAGGGAAGCTAGAGTAAACACAACTCACAGGTAGAATCCCTATGGTGGACCACTCCTGCGCCCTGGTGGCCAGATGCGGGATATGCGGCCCCGTGCCATTGTCCTGTAGAGTTCAATTTTGAGAAGTGACCAAGGCCAAGCTGACTTTTGTTCACCATGAGTGCTGATGCCAGAGCAGGTCTGTTCCACTATAGGCCAAGAGAGCTCCAGGAGGCCCAGCTTCCCAGGGGCACAAGGAAGAGAGAGGTGAGCTCCAAGCTGATCTAAGAGCCTTTGCCCACAGACACCCCAGCTTGGCCTTCCTTATCACCATAAGACCTGTCAAAGAACAATCCAAAAAAAACTAAAATTGGAGCTGTGCCTCCAAGTGGTAGAGCTCTAGCATTGAACCAAAGAGCTCAGGGACAGGGCCCCCAAACTTTGAGTTCAAGACCCCCAGGTGACCCTCCCCCATAAAACACAGGTTGGCTAAATGTGAACTAGTAGGAGTTGTGAAGTGTTTCTGAAGAATGGGGATACTGAAGAAAGCACCCTAATTCTAATGAAAGCTGAACCTGTGACATACAGCTATGTGCTGAGTCCTTCAAAGGACGCTATTTGCTGGGTCCTTCCCACATGGGGGTTTTGTGCTGAGTCCTCAAAAAGGTGCTTTTTGCTGAGTCATCCTATAGGGTGCTATGTGCTGAGTCCCTGAGAAGAGTGAGCCGTGCTAGGTTTTTCAAAGGGTGCTGTGTGTTGAGTCCATTACACAACATACTGTATGCTGAGTCCTTCAAAAGGTGTGGTGTGTTAATTCATCTGAAAGGGTCCTGCTATGTGCTGCGCCCTTGAGAGGGATGAGGTGAGTTTTTGAGTGCTGTGTTCTGAGTCCTTTACACAGGGTGCTCTGAATTGTCCTTCAAATGGTGCTGTGTGCTGAGTGCTTCCACAGTCTGGTATGTGCTGAGTGCTGCCATAGTGTGGTATGTACTGAAACCTTCAAAATTCTTCTATATGCTGAGTTTTTCGAAGGGTGCAATGCAATGAGTGATTTACAAAGGGTGTTTTGTACTCAGCGTTTCAAAGGGCTGTGTGTGGAGTCTTAACACAGAGGGTGCTATGTAATGAGCCCCTGCGAAAGTGTGCTATGTGCTGAATTTTTCAAAGCATGTAATGTGCTGAGTCCTTTACACTGCAAGCTATGGACTCCCTCCTTCAAAGGGTGCTGTGTGCTGAGTACTCTACACAGGGTACTATATGCTGTTTTTGGAAGTGTGCTGTGTGTCATCCCAAAGAGTGCTATGTTCTGAGTCCTTGAGAGGTAGTTATTCTCAACAATCACACACACACACACACACACACACACACACACACACACACACACACACACAAGGGTCACCATGCACCTTCTTAGTGTGTGGAATGAAGGGGGATGGAGGACAGTCTCCCCCAGGGGTGGAGCTGAGGGGAGATTCGATCCCTGGGGCAGGTACTGGGGTTGGGGGAGAGTGCTGAGCTGAGATGATGCTGCAATTGCTATGGCCTAGAAGCCTTAGAGACAAGTCAGAGATGTGATTGCAGCTAGGGATAGGGGGCATGGCCTAGGGGAGGAGTGGGCATGCCCAAGTGGAGGAGGGGGCGGGGCCCTGAGGTGCACTGTGGTGGCAGTGATGGGGGGGAGCAGGCATGTCTTGCGGTGGCCCTGGAGTGGAGTGGGGGCAGAGAGATCGAGAGCAGAAAGAAGAGCAAGCACAAGCACGAGGAGAAGCCATTCCAGCGGCTGGCAGCTGCTGCAATCAAAGCTCAGTCCTGGACAGGAGCATAGAGCACCTGGAGCCAGCAAGGCAGGCACATCACTGCGGGCAACCCCACGGGGACATGGCAGCCATTGCTGCCTTGAATCTGAGGCCCTGGCACGGGAAGCGCATCGGTGGCTCAGGTGGTGGAGGAGCCGAAACAGGCAGCTGAGGAGGAGGTGGTGATGGTGATGGCAGCTGAGGCAGGAATGGCAGCAAGCACAGTCCCCTGCAGATGGCCCCGCCCCCTCCCAGCAAAGCGTTTCAAATATAGCTCTGCCTGCTCTGATCCGCGGCCACTTTCGCAGTTGCCCAGCAGAGATGGTGGGTCCCTGCGTGGCATGAGGCCCTGACCCGGTCCCTGCCCCTGGTCCTTGCACTCCAGGCCTGGGTGCACCCAGAGCCATCACCTACAGCTTCTCCCAGGTCACCCCATGGGACCACACCTGGCGACTCCAGCACCAGGCGAATCCCTCACCCCTGTATCCCCACTCCCCCGCAGACCCGGACCCTCGCCTCCCACCTCCTCTCTCCTGTCCTGCCTGCACCTCCCCTGCACCCCACAGTCCACCCTGGCTATGCCACAAATGCACTCCATGAGAGGGGGGTGGGTGTCGACCCAGGGATCCCACCCCCATTCCTAGCGGCCAGTGTCCCAGGAAAAGGGCAGATGAAGGGATTGGTGAGAAGAGGGTACCACAGAACCCCTGGCCTAGAGCGATGGAAGCCACATCTGCACTCTTCCTCTCCCTGGTGGGAACCTAGTGGCTTTAGTCAGATGTGGGGAGGAGCACCTCCACACCTGCCTTCTTGGTCTTTTTGTTTTTGCTGGGGGTGGGGGCTGTTGGATGCAGGAGATAGGCCTCCTAGCTGTGTGAGCCCTTGTCTTCTGTGCTCAGTCACCCTTTCACCTGAGGAGGATCCCAAAAGAACCCACTAGGGAGGTGAGGGCACTGGGGGTCAGAAGGTGAGTATCTGGGAGGAACACACCCCTTCTGACACACATACACCTGCCCTGTCCCCCACCCCACCCCAGCTGTCAACAGTACTCACAGGGTGATCACATTTCCCAGCTCTTCCAGCTTCTGCTGGTGCTCCTGGTACTTCTGGTCTCCTAGTTCCCCCAAGAGTTCAATTAGCCCAGAAGCATCTAGGCTGGAAGTAGGGAGTCCATCCATATATGTAGCCTTTAGGACCCCATCAAATTCCACAACAATGCTCCCACCCCAAGTCAGAAACCTCTCGAGAGTCACCAGGACCGCCTGCTTTGTTTTCTGTCCGGGCTCTAAGGAGTCACCTCTCTCTGGATTCCTTCACCCAGTGTCCGGGCCTAGAGTTTTGGTGAATGGTTGTTTCCAATGGAAGGGTCTGGCCCTGGGTAAAGGGAGAGGCAGGGTGGTTCTGCATTATTAGAGTGGTGTTCCCATTGGGTGGGAGCCCCTGGTTCTGACAAGGGAACTGACATGCTCGAGCTTGTACATTGCCCAGATGAGGAACCAACAAACTCCGGAGAGGCATTGCTAGTCATACAGCCTGACTGTGCTCAGGTCAGTGATCAGTTGGCAAATTGCACGTGCTGCATGATGAGTCTTGTGTGACCAGTTTGGATGTATGTGTGTGTGTGTGTGTTTGTGTGTGTGTGTGTGTGTGTGTGTGTGTGTGTGTGTGTGTGTGTCTGTGTGTGTCTGTGTTGGGAGATTAGGAGATGAGAAAAATGAAAATATATTTAAGTCACCATGTCTAAAAAGAGCAAAAGCAGTTTATTTGTGTGTATGTGTGTATTTGTTGTTCTTTTTTGATAATGCCCAGTATGAGCCCAGCCACAATTTTTGTTTTCTCCTTCACCATTTCATTGCTCCTTTGGGGAAGGTTTCATAATATGTTCCTTTCCACCTCTTTCCACCTCCCTCTTCCCATTTCTTGCAGCCCACAGTAGCTGCTGGACCTGCATGGGACTCCCTAGGAGGCCTGTGTAAACCTCAGAACAGAGTGGACACCTGTCCTTCTGTCTTCAGACAAAAGGCTCGTGAGGATAGTGACCACAGCCGCACTCTTCCAGCCAGACACTCTGCTCTCATGTGTATAGTTGGAGTTAATTCAAGGATTGGGAATGTGTCTGCCAAACATAATTAAGGAACAAGATGGGTGGGAGTAGGGCAGGGGTGTGAGGCTAGTGGTGTCTGGGGAGTGGCAAATGGTGTAACATGGCAGATGGTTCACCACAACTGAGGATGAGAGGAGAACCTTACCCAGGGTAAGGTGTCTGTGGGCATCTGGGTAGGGGGCTCTGGGCCCCCACTGGTGGCGTGGATTCCCTCCTAAGGCAGTGCATACGTGTGTAGTCCTCTCTGGAGTCCTGCAGTCTCCAATCTGTGTCCCACCTGGGCTGTTTCCAGCTGGAAAGTGGTAGGCAAGTTTCCCCTCCTGGAGCCTGCTCAGTATCAGACCGTGGCAGTTAGCTAGGGCTAGGGCTCTCTAAATGCCAGTTTCTGTAACCTGCTGCCTGGAAGGAAAAGGGGACACTGACTTTGGAACCCTTTAAGTTTGATTGGGACAAGTGAAATGCCACCGTTTTCCAGGTTTTGTTCTTGAAGCTGGCAATTTCCACTAATTCCTGCGTTCATGGGTCAAATTAGATGAACCAATCCAGCGGTCAAACAGTGACATTCAAAGTGGCACAGGCAGAGTTCCCAAGTCAGATGGTCTCCTGCTATGAATGTCGTGCCTTGACTGCCTTTCTCTGGCAGCTGCTGATTCTTCTACAGCTCTCTCTAGGGTGACCACCACAGTCGAGGATGTCATGGGGAGCAGAGAGACCTCGCCATCCCCAGCCTGCCAGCTGTGAGCAGAGACGATTTTCAGGACCTGCAGTGGACACTGGGAGATTGAGAGACCCAGGATGCCTCGAGAATCCTTTCTCTGTAACATGAAACTTGGGGGCCAGATATAGTGGACCATCCTGTCTGGCCCCATGGAGAGGAAAGGAGGCCACTTGAGCCAGGGGTTCAGCTCATGGCAACCTCGTTCACACCTGAGGGGGTGAGTGCCACAGAGTTGATCAGCCAGTGGACAGAGATCTTTGAGAAGATAGGCATCCCACTGTCCCCAGAATCCAGCAAGCACATCGTGGCTCACATCCTGGGAGCCAAAACAATTAACTGCCAGGAGGGTGGGAAGAGGGACGAGGGAGAACTGTGGGAGAGCTACTTAAGCTTTGCCTCGCCCGCTCCTCCCCCCCCCCCCGCCCCAGGATGCTTACATGAATCAAATGGGACTTTTCTGTAGTATTGTCATAGACAGATGCTCATTTAGTTATCCAACAAAGAGTTACAGTGTGCACCATGCTTGAGGAGGTGGAGGGGGTCATAGATGATGAAATGTTCCAGTGCTGGTTCCACAGCACATGAAGAAACCTTGATTTGAACTGGATGCTGGTGCTTTATGCCTGTCATCCTAGCTACTCAGGAGGCTGAGATGGGAGGATCAAGGCTTAAGTGCCAGGCAGGAAAGCTTGTAAGACACTTATATCCAACTAACAACCAAAAAGAAAATGCCAGAAATGGATGTGTACCTCAAGCCATAGACTAGTTTCAGAGACAGCAGTCAGGCTCCGAATTCAAGGCCAGGAGTGAGACAAAGAAAGGAAACAGAGAGAGGGGAAGGAAGGATGAAGGGAGAAAAAGAGGAAAGGAAGGAAGAAGGGAGCATGTGTGCCTTGGTTTGGAGTCCCTGGATCAAGGGATCACAATCTCTGTGGGTAACATTTCAGAGCCTAAAGCCAGCATGTAGGCCTAAACCACTGACCCATCCACAACTTCATGACAACCAGGAGCTGTGTGGTCACCAACTTCAGGGGGAAGCAACCTCAGGAATGACCTAGGGCTCAGGGTGGGTCACCAGGTTTCAATTATCCTGGCCCCAGCACGTTTATTTCCTGGTCAGATAATAAGAAATTGTCTAAGGGCTAGGGAGGTATTGGGGTGAGGGAGTATCAAGGGCAGGGCAAGGCATAAGCAGGAAGATGAAGAGGTAGGAAGATCCCAGGACAGGTGTGTCAGGACATTGGAGCCATGACCTCTCCTGACAACATAGACCACTAGTTATAAAGTCTTTTCCCAGCCACATTTCTATTAAGAGTCCTAGAATCTTGGGTTCACCATTAACTGCCTGGCTGTTTTCCACTGCAGGATGCCTGTGCAGTACATCCTTGGCGACTGGGACTTCCGATGGCTCAATCAGATGACACTACTGGTATTCATTCCTCCACCAGAGACAGAGGTAATTGGGCCACTGGCACAGGACAGCCTGGGAATGAAGATGGGAGTCGGGACCCGAGTTCCTTCAAGACTTCCTCTAGGGGGCGATAAGACCACGTGACTGCCATTCTCAGAGGCAGAGGTGGGTCTCTTTGCTGGCTCAACCTTTAGTATGCATGGCAGATCTGGGATTCAGAGAGGGCTGACTAAAGGTGGGGCAGGCTTGGGTAGAGGCTGGTGGGAAAACAAGAGGCACTGGGCTCTGAACAGGGTTGTTTCTTTGAGGATACTCACAGCCTAGGAACATTCCTGGGATGCACCAGCACTTTTCTCCTTCCAGAGAGAAAGGGACCTAGAGCCCCTCCAGTTGGAGTGCCTTGGCTGAGAAATCCTTTCATATTCACATCCTGTGGTTGGATCAGTAGAACTCACCTTGCTGCCAAGTGTCAAGACAGGACAGTGAGAGATCCTGAGTCTTTGATAAGTTCAGGTGATCCTCAGTATGAGATTATACTTGAAAGTCCTAACTTGGTGCATGGTCAGTCCCATCTAAGACTGCCATGATGTAGGACATAGAATCTAGAGAATCAGAGCCAGATGGGGTATGTTCTGGGAGTCTTGGGTATTATGTTTGAACTTTGAGCTCCCGTGTGCCAACCTGCTTCCTTTTCTTGGGTGGGTCTTTGCTAGAAAAATCTTGAAACTAGGGACTGGGTCTTATCCCTTGTCTTTGATGTTCAAAACTAGCACTCTACCATTTGAGCCAAAGCTTCACTTCCAACTTTTGTGGGCGTTTAATTGTAGAAAAAGAGTTCTAAAGGACTTTGCTGCCAAGGGTAGAATCCAACTGTAGTCCTCAGATCTCAGTCTCCTAAGAGGATAGGAAGAAAAGGTTGGAAAATTATCTTTGGCCTAGTGCCAGAAACTCATGGCTGTCATCCTAGGTACTCAGCAGCTGAGATCTGAGGATCACGATTCAAAGCTATCAAGGGCAAGAAAGACCCTGAGAATCATCTCCAACGGACCACCAGAAAACTGGAAGTGGTGCTGTGGCTCAAGTATTAGAGTGCTTGCCATGAGCTGAAGAGCTCAGGGAAGGCACCTAGGCCCAGAATTCAAACCCCACAACTGAAAAAAAGCAAGAAAGCAAAACATCTTTGCCTGCAAAGCATGGTGGAGGTGTGTGTGTGTGGGGGGGGGTGCTGTGGTTGGGAGACCAGGTGCTGGCTTCACTGTACAGACATTTTTAAGAACTCCCCAAGTTTGCCCCAGTTTGAAGCCAGAGCTTCAAGAGGACTTGGCCTGTGGCAGGCAGGGAGTGGGCAAATGGGTGCAGGGGTGGGATTATTTTGTCTGTATTCTCTCCACTGAAGGATGGATTTGGATGCTGCATGACAAAGTCTGAAGTGGGTTTCAAGAAGTTTGTGGCCTGATGAGGATGGGTTTCCTCTGGGTATGTGAAGGTGGCTGAAGCCAGAAGCCGCTGGTGGCTCACAACTGTCATCCTAGCTACTCAGAAGGCCGAGATGTGAAGACCATGGTTCCAAGCCAGCTTGGGAAAAAAAGTCTGTGAGACTTGATATCCAATGGACCACCACAGAACAGGATTTGGTGCTGTGGCCCAAGTGGGATAGTGCTCACCTTCAGCTGAAGAGCTGAGGGACAGCACCGTGGCCCAGAGTTCAAACTCCACTACCAACTAAAAAAAGAGGGGGCTAAGTTTTCCGCATAGCAGTGTGTACAGTAGGAACTGCCATGTTGGACTATGAGACATTCCAGATATGTGAGAGGCTTACTGGTTTTTCTATAGTGGGTCTGATGTCGGTAGTGCCACCTTCCTGAGGGTAGGATGTGATCTTAATGGATACAGTTCATGGTTCTGTTCTCAGGGACTGCTGAAGCCTTGGGCTGTGTGTGTGTGTGTGTGTGTGTGTGTGTGTGTATGTGTGTGTGTGTGTGTGTGTGTGCGTCTGTGTGTCTGTGTGTGTCTGTGTGTCTGTGTCTGTGTCTGTGTGTGTTTGGAGTTAGAAGACCTGGGCCTTGAACTCAGGGTCTAGATGCTGTTCCTGAGCTTCTGTGCTCAAAGCTACTGCTCTGACACTTCACTTGAGCAACAGCTCCACCTCTGGCTTTTGGGTGGCTCACTGTAGATAAGAGCCTCACAGTCTTTCCGGAATGGGCAGGCTTTGAACCGTGATCTTCAAACCTCAGCCTCATGAGTAGCAAGGAAGACAAACATGAACCTCCCCTGCAGGTTGTGTGTGTGTGTGTGTGTGTGTGTGTGTGTGTGTGTGTGTGTGTGTGTGTGTGTGTGAGTGAGTGTAGAAGTGGGCTGTAACAAGGAGCGATGGATCCTTTGGTAACTTCTGCATGCTTTCTTTGGGGGGTACATGGGCTTTGTGGCTGAGGTCTTGGGACCTGGAAGGGTGAGATGCTTGATGGGGACTCAGCACTGTTAAATTATAAGACCAAGGAATCTGTGTGTCCTGGAGCTGTCTACTTCCTTGGGCCTGGTAGGTTGCAGAAGGAGCTTGGGAGGACCTTGGGGTGGGGCCCACAGTGGGTGGCTCCCCAGGGGGACAAAGAGCATGGCAAAAACTTAGTAAGGATGAGAGCCCTGTTAATATGGAGTGAACTCTCATAGTTCAGACTTTGGGTCTTATCATGATGTCTGATGGGCGAGGCCAACCCTATTTTAAATGTTGACCTGTGATCTTCAGATCTCAGCCTCCTGAGTAGCTAGGATTACTGGTATGAGCCTCTGGCACCGGGGCCTCTGATTCTTTTTGGTATATTAGGGTTTGAATTTAAGGCTTTAGACTTGCCAGTCAGGTCTTCTAACATGTGAGGCAAAACTTTCTGTCTTGGGCATTTCTGAGATAGAGTCTCAATATTGAAGAGTTAAAAATTAGGAACCTCACTTCACCATTATTAACTTGCTAACTGCTGATTTTGCCTCTGTAAATATGCTTGCATTTAGACCCCCTTTAGCCTGGGAGATAATTGGCAGTAACTCAAGTATTGGCCGGCCCAGATGTTCGGATATCAGCCCACCCAGAACAAGAATAGCGGTTATAGATAAGTGCATGTTCTTCAGTTCCAAGTTAATTAAGCCATCCCTGGGACAAACCTTGACAATGACCACCTGGCCAGACCATAAACCGGGTCAAATGTCAACCAATTATAGACCAACCATAAGCCAATTATATCACAAAGAGTATTTTATGCTGATTCTATGATTTTTGCCTTTAAAAATGTCTGTAACCTCTGCTCGGGGCTCCCTGTCTGCTTGGGACAGAGAGTCCGTTTGTGCAAACGTCAAATAAACTCCTCTTGCTTATTGCATCTGCTGGTTTGGAGTCTTGGTTCCTGGGGTGCCCTCCCATAGAAGAAAGTGTCCCAGTGAGTCTGGGGTCTTTCAAATATATGCTCAGGTTGGTCTGGATCAGGATTCCCCACTGCTAGCTTTCTGGCCAGAACCTGGTTATAAGAAAATGAATTCACTCTATGTCTATATTGCTTTGCTGGGGTGTCATTTCAGGGAGTGGGGGTGGTGTGAAAAGGAAAGACCCCAGAACTGACACCTCCTGGGGGACATTTGTTCTTGTGACAGAGCCAAGTCATTGCTGTGTATGACGAGGAAGCCGCCATCAGACTGACCTGGAACAATGCTCAAAGGTATGTAGGCTGGTGAAGTATCAAACCCACCCATGTCTGCTTCCCACTCACAACAAGGGGGTGCAGTGGAGGTGGTCCAGCACTGGCCCTAGGAGATTATAAATGGATGGTGGTGGTCAGGTTCCCGTGGTTCCCGCACATCATCCTGGCTATTGGGGAGTCTGAGGTCTGATGGACGTGACTCAAAGCCAGCTCAGGCAAGAGCCTGTGAGATTCTTATCTCCCATAAACCAACAACCACCCCCCAACACACACACAAAAAAAGCCAGATGTGGTGCTGTGGCTTAAGTGGTAGAGCCTCAGTTTTGAGTAAAAGAAGCTCAGGGATGACACTCAGGCCCTGAATCCGAGCCCTAGAACTCAAAAAATAATGAAATAAATGAATAATGGGCATCTGTTACCTTACTACCAAAAAGGATGGATTCAGTCTTCTCTCTGGTACTTGTATCCAAAGGTAATGAGCTTCTCTTGATGTTCCTCTAAACTTCTCCTTCTCTCCATTATCTTTCCAGGCTTCAGTTTCAGGATAGAATTCAGATCATTCCACTCAATGTGACCTTAGGTACGCTCCCCTACCCGCCTTCCTTGGGGTGGGGATCCTGGATGTACTCACCACTGGGAGGATGAGGCACCGGAGAGATAGGGTAGATATTCCTGAAACTTACACACACACAGACACACACACACAAACACACACACATACTCACCCAGGCCAACTCAGACTAGCCTTTTCCAAAGACATTTCTTCTCCTTGGATTAACTGACCTAGGAGAGGAACTTGATCCCCTGTAACTGAGTATTTTAACTAGGGTGTGTTACTTGACATGAGATAAACAGAAGCTCAAAAGAAAGGCTCTGGTGCCCATCACCTCTGGCTCAGGCTCTCACCTGACATCCTGGCTACTGGGAGGCAGACATCTGAGGATCAAAGATTGAATCCAGCCATAATCTGGAAATCTGGGGAGACTCTTCTCTCCATGGAACCACCAAAAAGTCAGAAGTGGAGCTGTGGCTAAAGTGGTAAAGCACCAGCCTTGAGCACAAAAACTCAGTTGCAGCTCCCAGATCCTCAGTTCAAGCCCACACAAAGAATGGACCCATCTCGTTGCTCCCAGACTGCCTGGGCCTCGAGTGCCCTCTCACGGAGTGTGATACAGCACCGATCCCTGGGTAGTGTATCAGAGCCTTCAGAAATTGGGTGTTGGAATCCAGGCCTTCCCCTTCATGTGTTTTCAACCCAAACCAGCAGCAAGGGAGAGCGTGACAAGGCCAACAGCCTGCAGAGCAGAGAAGACCCCACTCTGCCAGGGTGATTGGAGCAGGCTTCTTAGAAGCAGAACTTGAAAAGGGGTCTTGCTTAACAAGGAGTATCTGACAGGAAGCACGCAGAGCAAAGATGCTATATATAAAGGACAACATAGAGGAGCATGTTCACTTCCAGCCAGAGTTGCTGCTGAGAAACTCGGTATAGATGTGCAAGACTGTCCTGAGACATGCCCGAGGGGTTACAGAAGAACAGCTATCCAGGGTTGGGATTGTGTCTTAGCAGTAGTGGGCTCACCTAGCACACAGGAAACCCTATGTTCAATTACTAGGTCTCACATTCACAGAAAAAGCTGGAAGTGGCACCTTGGCTCAGGTGGAAGAATACTGGCCTCAGTCAAAAAAAGCTTGGGTACAACACCTGAACCCTGAGGTCAAGCCCCAGGACTGTCAACATAAAACAGCACTCCAAGGGTCCTTGGTGACAGGTGGATGGCTATGCCCGGTAGCTCTTAATAGATCTATCCATTTTTATGTGTCTCCTTCTTTGACAGAGGGGAGCTGGACACTTCTTCTGCCCTGGCATCCCCTGGACCCAGTTATCAGCAACTCTCCCAACATCTTCATTCCACCAGGACATGGAGCAGCTGGCCCCAGAAATCCTAAGATACCGGTTGGGTGGAGCATGGGGATACAGGGCAGGCCCCAGAAGTCCTAGTGAGTCTGATCTGACCCAGATGACTAGGCCTTCCAGAGGAGACAGATGAGAGGTTAGAGAGGGGCAGTGATGTGGAAAGGGCACTTTAATGCTTATGGCCCTACCCAGATTCCGAACATACCTTTGCTGTCCCTAAGGTATCTAGAGGAGTGACTAGGTGGGAGTGTCTAGAGGACGACTAGTTGGAAATTCTAAAGACTGAGACACCATAAACCATGCGAATATGGCTCATGCCTGTCATCCTGGCTACTCAGGAGTATCTTGTTTCCCCACACATGCAGGAGAGTACCTTGTTTCCCCAGCACAGACAGGAAAGTCCCTGGAGAGTCTCATCTCTAATCTCCAACCAGAAGTGGCACCATGGCTCAAATGGTAGAGCACTGGCCTTGAGCAAAAATCATCAGGGACAGTACCCAAGCCCTGAGTTTAAGCCCCTTAACCAAAAAAAAAAAAAAAAAAAAAAAACAAGAAAGAAAGACACCCTTGCCTGCAAGAGATGGTGAAGGAGTGGGGTTGCTGTGATTGGGAGACCAGGTGCTGGCCTCAGGGTACAGACATTTCTAGGAACTCCCCAGTTTTCCCCAAGGAAAGGCTTTGCCTTACCAAGAACTCCAGAGGTCGTGGCCTTTCTTAAGCAGGGAGTGGGTGAATGGAAATAGGGATGGGAGGCTAGTGTCAATTATATTCTCCCCATCCATGGAAGAATGTTTTTGTATACTGGTGTCAAAGTCTGAAGGGAAGGACTGCATGTGGTTTGTGGCCTGGCAAAGTGGGTTTACCCTGGGTTTGAGAAGGTGGCTGAAGCCAGGCGTTGCCAGTGGCTCACAACAGTCATCATAGTTACTCAGGAGGCTGAGATCTGAGGATCGATTTTCAAAGCCAGCTTGGGCAGGAAAATCTATGAGACTTTATCTCCAGTGAACCACCAGAAAACCGGAAGTGGAGCTGTGGCTCCAGTGGTAGAGCGTGCATCTTCAACTGAAGAGCTGAGGGACTGCACATAAGCCCAAAGTTCAAACCTCATGACCAACAACCAAAAATAAGGTAGCTGAGTTTTCTACATAGCAATGTATACAGTAGGAAATGGTATGCTGTGTCATGAGCCATTCCAGACATGTGAGATGCTCTGAGTTTTGTCTACAGTTGGTCTGAGGATGGTAGTGCCATCTTCTCAAGGGTTGGGATGTTCAGGTGCTCAGGGACTGCTGAGGCCTTGGGCTACCTGTGTGGTGTGTGTGTGTGTGTGTGTGTGTGTGTGTGTGTGTGTGTGTGTGTGTGTGTGTGTGTATTTTTCCCTCATCTTTCTCTGTCCCCTTCTTTGGTGGCTGTTTGCCTCTTTCTGACCTCAGATGGTGTCCCTCCTGCATTGCAACCTTGCCTTTAGCCCCCTATCAGGGTCTACAATGAGTCTTAAATTGCCAGAGACCTGCATATCCCAGCTTTTTGGGGGGACCAAGTCTGGTTGTCCATGTCTTTGGCCACCTCCAGGGGATTCTGGGTTAGCAGGGCAGGCTGGCATAGGTTCTCCCCTGACACAGGGTGAGGGGGGCGGGGGCTCAGTCATGTGATGTCCTGTACTTTTCCTCAGCTGGGCCTCTGGCTGCATGTCCCTTCCTGGAGGCTGGTAGGGGAGTGGGGGAAGGGTGGTTGCCAGTGGCTCTGGCCAACTCAAGCATGATAGCTGACTGAAGGCCACCCAACGAAGGATCTTCCGGGC
>NW_024872050.1:0-24538 GCF_019054845.1 Dipodomys spectabilis
CGCCTCCTGAGTACCTAGGATGACAGCCATGAGCTACTGGCACCCAGCAAAACATACTTTTCAATTCCTGTCATCCTATTCTCTCAGGAGACTGAGATCTGAGGACTGCATTTGGATGCCACCCTTGGCAGCAAAGTGCATGAGTACTCTTTATCTCCAATTAAACACCCAAAAACCTGGAAGTGGACCTGTGGCTTAAGTAGTAGAGGGCTCGCCTTGAGCTGAAGAGCTGAGGGATAGCGCCCAAGCCCAGAGTTCAAGCCCCATGCCTGACCAAAAAAAATTTTAGTTTTCACTAACAAGTAGGAGCAAAAATGTGAGATTGAATAATAACTAGAGCATTATCATTATATTTATTTCTCAGTGATCATTCTTGTAATGACTAATGAGAGTTTTCCAGACAGGTATAGCTTGAGAGTTAGTGTTAAGTAATGGATTAGATGGTAAGTAAATCTGACATTGTTTTAGGGTACAGGAGTTCAGGGAAAGGTAGGATCATTGGAAACTACAGTATTTTTCCTGATAAGAGAATTTGAGGACAAATAATATAATACTTCATGTAAGGGAACAAGATAACTTTAGAGGTAGAGTCAGAAAATTTGTGGGAATTAGGGCAAATTGAAACATATTTACAGAGTGCAAACTGGAGTATCCATTAGAATGATTAAAAACTAGAGTCTTTTTCTTAAACATGAGAATTGGACTATCATTAGAGTGAAAGTTAGGTTTCAGTTCCAGCTGGAGTTAGAGTTAGAGTTAGCCTTAGGGAAATGGAAAGTTTAGGGTCAAACTGAAAGTAAATATTCGAATAACAAGTCTAGTTAGAATTAGGATGAATATGAAATAAGAAACTGCTAATAATATTAAGATTAGGGTATGATTAATGTGAGGTTTAGCCTCAATATTCCTGTTAGGGTTCTGGTTACAAAAATGGCAAGATAATGAGTAAAACTAGAAACTATTTTTAGAAAGATGAGTTGAATCAAATTTAGGATGAATAAAAACTAATGTATTTGTATGGCTTTTAGAATCCAAAGGCTATTAGTTCAAGGGTTAGGGTTACTGTTCTAGTTCAGGTTAGACTTAGGCTTAGGGAAGGGTAAGCTTTACGGTGAAATTGAGTTTTCTACTAACATTTTCAAGTAAAGTAAGTTTGAAATTTAACAAAAACTACAGCGTTTTCCTAAGTTTCTTATTCAAGGTTGAATAGGGTTAAATTTAGAGTTAGGTTTCTAGTAAGGTTTATATATAGTTAGGGTTAGGTACTAAAGTAGATTTTAAAGAAACCGGCAACTCTTTTTTGGAGATATAAGAGTTCAGTAAACGTTAAGATCAGTGAAAACTGTGATAGTTTTCATTTGAGGTAAATGATTCATAATAGGGAACGATTTCAGAGTCCAAGTCAGGGAATCTGTAAGATTTGGAGCAAACTGCAAATCATTTCAAAGACAATGAGTATCTGCTAGAATGTGTCTAAACTCGAGTATTTTCCAATAATTTTAGGATTGGGTTATTATTATCATCAAGATTACTCTTAGGGTTCTGTCCAAGATTAGAGATAGGATTAGGGAAATGGAAGTTTGAGAAATTGAGTGACTTATTTTCTTTGTGATGTATATTCACTATTCTAAGGATTGAAGTCAAGGGTTGGGTTCTGCCCCTGAGATTTTTGCTGTAGGCTAGCATTCTACCACTTGAGCCATGAGTCCACTTCCAGCTTTCTTTGACAGTGAATTGGAGATGAGAGTCTCTCAGACGTTCCTATCTAAGCTGACATTGAACTGAGATCCCCGGATCTCTGCCTTCTGATTTAAGTTAGGATTAATGCATGAGCTACTAGTGACCTGGAAAGTGCCTGAATTATACTGATTGTTTATACTTTTGTTCGAGATTGAGACTTGAATTCATTATCTGACCACTTTGCTCACTAAGTAGCACTCTGCCACTTGAGCCATGTCTTCAAAAATGATTATTTTAAATAGCTTGAAATCAGTAAGTTTCCTTCAAATGATATGTATCATTAGTGTTGTTCTAAAACTTATCCTAACCAAAAAAATTTTATTGACCGTAGAGATTATCTGAGCAGATTCTCATGCTTTGCTTCTAATTGCATAACATTTTAGGGACCTTATTTTTTAATTATTATTTTAAGTAGCAAAGCAGTTATCATTAAACAACACAGTTTATGCATACAATATACGTTGATCAATGCCAACCCTTTCAACATTCTCATTCATCCCTCCCCTATATACACTTCCTTCACTCTTCTCTTAATTTTGTAGGATATTTACTGGATTCCTCTCTGCATTTTCCCCCTTTTCTCTTATTCAATCTTCTACCTTTTCCCACTTCACTCCTCTTTTGAGTAACCACTTCCATATGATCTAGCAATTCTTCTCCTGGGCATTTCGCGAAAGAATACAAACCAGGATATAGTAACGGTTTCAGCACAACCATGCTTATTGAATCAGCCCAGATACTCCTCAAGAGAGAAATGAACAAGTAAATGTAATACACACACACACACACACACACACACACACACACACACACACACACACACACACACACACACAGGAAATTCTACTTACCCATTCTCTTTGTCTATGCATGCCTTTGAGTAGTGATTGTACAGATTCATTTGTACCATTTGCTACACAGAAAAGAGATGAACCATACATATATATGTATGTATATATATATATATATATATATATATATGATTATACACACACACACACATACACATATATATATATAAATACATGGATATATGCACACATATGGATGCATATTAAATACTTGAGTACATTTTATGTTTTCAAGAATTATGGAGCTAACAAAAATCACATGCATTTTCCTACCTTTTCAATTTTTTCAAAACCTAAAGCACTCTGTCTCTTTTGAATACCTAATTTTTAAGATAATTTCACCATCTCTGATCTGTCAGTGTCCTTGAAATTAGATGTTCAAATAGTTCAAAGTTATTTAGGCTTTTTGTGTAAGAAAGGAATATTTCTAGTGTTCTATTCAGGGGTTCTCTGCTTGCTAGACAGGACTTTGTATAGCATCAAGCATCTCAACTACTTTTGCCATACTTGTATTCCATTTTATTTACTGGAGGTCTTGAACTTTTGCCCTGGTCGGATCTTAGATTGACTGAGACTTTGCTACCTATGCCTCAAAACATAATTAACTAGGATTACAGATGTAAACCACATCTCATTTGTTGAGATGGCTGTCTTGGCAGTTATTTCTTTGGCCTGCCTCAGACCAAGAGCCCTGTCATTTCTGCTTCTCAATAAGCTGAGATTACAGATGGGGCTACTATACTTGGTGTACATGACACTTTCTGTTTGTTTTTTTTTTTTTTTTTGTCGGTCGTGTGGCTTGAACTCTGGGTTTGGGCACTGTCCCTGCACTCTTCAGCTCAAGGGGAGTGCTGCCGCTTGAGCCACAGCACCAGCATCGGTTTTCTAGTGGTTTTATTGGAGATAAGAGTCTCAGGGACTTTCCTTCTCAGGCTGGCTTTGAACCGTGATCCTCATATCTCAGCATCCTGAGTAGCTAGGATTACAGGGGTCAGCCACATGTGTCTGGCACACCTTCTGTTTTTTAAAAGAGGCTTTCATTGTAAAAATGCTGTGTAGAGGGGTTATAGTTCCATGAGCAAGTTAATGAGTACATTTTCTATCAAGCATTCTTATCTTCTCCTTTGTTTTTCCCCTACTCTCCTCTCCCACCTCCACAAATACACTCCTCTACTCCCTTCCCTTCTTCCCCGCCCATATTGTAAAGATCCTTTTTCAACATAGAGTCTTGTTCATTTCATTGTTACAATGGGTCAGCCTGTATCACTATTTATCTATTTTGTGTTTTACTTCCCCTCCCCAAGCTAGAGAAGGGTGTATACAAGATGCACGGCACCAACATTAAATATAGTGAAAACAAGGGTTAAGCCATGGGTGAGGAACATTAAAAAGAAAAAAGAAACACATGGTAGATTATAAACCCTATCTTGGGGTTCATTTCGCTTAACATCATCTTATCTGGTCGTATGTACATAGCTTTTGAACTTTTATGCTTGTCCCAGACATATAATTGTTATTTCAAATAAGGGAAACTATAGGACCAATGTTTCTTTGGTTTTGGCTTACTTCATTTGATATAATGTTTTATAAGACCTCACTTAGAGCTCCCCAATGATCCAGCAGTCCCCATTTTTGGGCATTTACCCAAATGATCACAAACAAGACCATACTAAGCTACCGGAACAACTATGTTTATTGCAGCATTCTTTACCATAGCTAAGATATGCAAACAACCCAGATGCCCCTCAGTAGTTGAATGGATCAAGAAAATGTGATACACACACACACACACACTCACACACTCACACACACACACACAATGGAATTCTATTCCTCCATCAGAGAGAATGACATCGCCCCATTTGCTAGGAAATGGAAAGATGCAGAAACAATTATATTAAGTGAAATAAGCCAGGCTCAAATAACCATAGGTCCCGTGGTTAATCTTACTTGGAGTAACTAATACATGGTACCATATAACCATATAAGAGGATGTTATGGGAAATGAACCCCAAGAAAGGGACATAAATGATTTTCATTCCATGAGATTCTTCTCTCTCTATAATCTCCCAAATAAAGTTGGAAGTGGAGCTGTCATTCAAATACAGAGCACCACACTTGAGGGAAAAAGCCTAAATGACAAGGTAAGGTCCTAAGTTTAAACCATAATATCAGACCTCAAAAAAGATGATTTCTTTTCCTTGAGGTTTTTTATTACATTGATCAGGGAAAATAACCGACATTGTATTCATGTTTAGCATTACTATTAAAATCATGTTATATTTATTTGTTATTCTTTATTTCCTTAAATTTTACTTACAATAATATCCAGTAATGATAAGAGATGATTACTGTTTCACAACTTTTTATGTCAGTTGAATATATGGATGAGAGGTGCATACAAGGAGTTTGGACTGAAAATAGATATTTGCAAGGTCTTCCATAAGAATTGATAGTTGAAGGAGCTGTGGGCAAGGAAAGATAAGTTATGATTCTGAAAAGCACACAATTTTTGAAGACAAAAAAAGGAAAATATGTAGCTTTTGGTAAGAACTTTGTAACCCACCTACGCATTTAATTCCTTATTTTTAGTGGAAGATATTTCAGTTAACTTTATTTTACAAAGTTAAACATGATTGACATAAAATACTAACTGACCTCTGTCTCAGGTAAGCAATTATTCTAGGCAGGTGCATGGGGCTCATGCCTGTAAACCTAGCTACTCAGAGAGCTGAAACCTCTAGATCCTAGTACAAAGCCTGTCTGGGGAAGAAAATTGGTGAGACTTTTCTGTGGCACTGTGGCTCAAAGTGGCAGCACTAGTCTTGAGTAATAAAGCTCAGAGACAGAACCCAGGCACTGAGGTCAAGCTCTCTGAAATTATTCTTAAAATACTTGTTCTCAGTTTTTCTTTAACTTGTCTGGAAGAATGTTTTAAACTTATGGATTTTTTATTTCATGCTGTCATAATTTATTTTTAAGATGTTCAGAGAAAAATTATTTATAGTAAGAACTGGTTTGTATTGCTTTGCATTACGTTTTGCTTCTACACCTATAGATCAGCTTGAAAGTAGATGGCCAAACCCCTCCTCCCCCCACCAAAGTTGTAGTTAATTTTCAGACATAATGACTTCTATATCTCATTGTTGCAATGTGTCCACCTGTATCCCTAGTTAAACGAATTGTTTTTGCCCTTCACTTCCACAATTTGTACCAACATCAAACACAGTGAAAGCAGGGGGGAGAGACATAAAATGCAATATAGGAATCATCTTATAAATATGTTAGAAACAATTGCATGAAAGAAAAAAATTGAATATTTATCTTGGGGTTCATTCCTCTAGCATCAATTTAATTGACCTTTTCTGCTTGACTCAGCATATACTAGTTATTGCAAATAAGGGAAGCCATGGGACGTATGTTTCTTTGGGTCTGGTTTACTTCACTTAATATAATTTTTTTCCAAGTCTTTCCATTTCCTAACAAATGGGGCATTGTTTTTCTTTCTGATGGAAGCATAGAATTCCATTGTGTATGTATACCACATTTTCTTTATCCATTCATCTACTGAGGGGCATCTGGGTTGGTTCCATATCATAGCTATGGTAAATAATTCTGCAATAAACATAGGTGTGCTGCTGGTAGCTTTAGTATGTTCTTGTTTGTGATCATGTGGGTAAATGCCCAAAAGTGGGATTGCTGGGTCATAGGGGAGCTCATTTGAGGAACCTCCATACTGCTTTCCACAGTGGTTGAACAAGTTTACACTCCCACCAACCATGTAGGAAGGTTCCCTTCTGTCCACATCCCCTCCAGCATCTGTTGTTATTAGAGTTCTTTATTTTGCCATCCTAACTGTGGTGAGGTGGTTCCTCAATGTTGTTTTTATTTGCAATTCTTTTATGGTTAGAGAGTTTGAGCATTTCTTCATGTTTTTATTGGCCATCCTTCTTTCCTCTTCAGAGAAGTTTCTCTTTAATCTTTAGCCCACTTATTTAATGGGCAGTTGTTCCTTTGAAGATTTGTTATTGAGTGATTTAAATTTTTGAGTTTCAGGTATATTTTAGATATGAGACCCTAGTATGTTGTATGGCTAGTGCAGTTCTTCTCCCAATCCATGGGCTTTCTAGTAATCTTGCTAGCTATGTCCTTTGCCATGCAGAAGCTCTGCAATTGCATGCAATCCCATTTGTCCCATTTGTCTTTGACTTTTTTTTTTGTATTTCTGGGTCTCTATTAAGAAAATTTCTGCCTGTGCCAAGGAGACCAAGGGTTTCTCCTATTCCATCCTGTAATGTTTTCAGAGTAAGACTTCAAACTTTTAAAGTTTGAAGATCTTTGATTATGTTGAATGGATGTGAGTAGATTGAGCTGTTGCATGCATTCGTGTGTGTGTGTGTGTGTGTGTGTGTGTGTGTGTGTGTGTGTGTGTGTGTAAGGAGGGTTATGTGTATCATGGAAATTAAGGATAAGGAACTTGATTCCTTTTTCTTTTTTCTTATTTTTTTGGTCCGGTCATGGGGCCTGAACTCTGGGCTTAGACATTGTTCCTTAGCTCTTCAGCTCAAGGCTAGCGCTCTATCACTTGATCCACAGCGCCACTTCCGGCTTTTTTCTTTTTGCTTATGTGGTGCTGAGGAATCGAACCCTTGGCCTCAGACATGCAAGGCAAGCGCTCTACCACTGAGCCACCTTCCCAGCTCCCGGTTCCTTTTTCTGAGATATACATTATGGTATTTCTTTGTTGGTGTTGTGCTCTGATTGCTTGCCTTTGCCTGATGTGTACAATCCAGCTCAATTTTTCAATTAAAGTTTCTTAATTATTATTGAACATATAATTCTCTGATATTGCTTTGTCTTTAATCTGCCATCTAGGATCTTCTTATCCTCTTAAATATGAACATTCTATATGAATTTTACCTCCTGACTAATTTTCCCCTTTAATTTGCATTTTGAAATAATAAATATAATACCTTTGATCTCTGTATTCATGAAGAAAAACCATTTTGAATTCTTTGTTGAATGTAATAACACCTAGACAGATTTGTTAGCACCAAGACCTTAAAGTATCATTTGTAGTTTTAGTTTAAAATAACCCTTCTCCGTGTTATTAGCATGGGTAGTCAAAGAATTCCCACAATGCCTCACAACTTTTATCTTTCACTTTGTCTATGCTTCCTTGTCATTGCTAAATTGTTCTGGATGCCTGTATTAGCTACCTCAACCTTTGTAAAGCTGTTGCTGCTACCCAATTTCTGCCACTGCAACTCAGCAATTACAGTCACAATTACCCTTTCCCTGGTATCCTATTCTCTGCTACTCATTTTGCTACCCATAATTCTTAACACCATGGTTCCAGCCACCTGATCCCTGACACCCCTATCTCTGGTACCACATTCCCAAACAAAGAAAGGCAAGAGTAGGCACAGACAGTCGAATTGGGTATGCCTCTTGCAGGCAAAATGGGATGTTATTCCTCAGGTATTTAACATAAGGAACTAACTAGTGGTGGGAAGAAAAGAGGTTACTCAGAGGGGACTAAAATCCAAGGATATCAACTTATAACTTGTTGCTAGGAAAAGCAGGCCCTAAGGTGAAAGTTAATGAGAAAAGAAAATTTGACAAAAATATTAGGGATGATATAAATAAAGATTTTAGCTTAATCTCTTATACCAGTGATCTGAATTATTTTATGACATAGATCTGTAACTGCTTGGCATTTTAAAAAGTATATGAAGATGCACATTTATGTGGTACTTATATTGATTTATGGAATTGTTGCATATGATCATGTTAATGATACTCAATAGTTTATGCTTTATGATATGCTCATGAGTCTGCCTTTGGCAATATGAATTGAGCTCTCTAGAAATAAATGGGATTTCATTGTCAAATACTACAAGGACATTACTGAGGCTAATACCAAAAAGAAAGCTGGAACAAGAAAACTGAACAAATCTACAAGTTTGAAGGGAAGGGATCAGTGGTATGGGCTATGATAAAAAAGAAATTCTTTACCACGTAATATTGGAAGAATAGAATGTGTCTTTTTGAATCACTAGCTTTTTTAACATTCTTAGAAAGCAAAACATGATTTTTTATTCTTGCTTTTTGGGACCTCTTTAATGAGTGGTTAAACAAAAAATTATCGAAATGACTGAAAATCCACTGACATGAATTATTAGATTAACATTATTCTGAAAGTTGCCTTGAGATTCAGGCAGACTGGATTCTTTTTCTTTTAAATTAATGGAATAATCTTCTTTTTGAATGGTTGGACAGTCCATGACACTTGTTCCAAAACAAGAAAAGATACTGGAGAGAATAAAAGAGGAAGGAGAGTCAAGGCTGCTGAAATTAACGTATTTCCCATTTGGACTTTAATGGTTTGTTACTACAATGAATTAGAATTTCATCTTAAGATAATAATTTCAAAATGGATGTGCTAAAGAATAGCTTTGAAATGTAATATTTAATTCTGTTGGATTACTTGAAGACAAAGGTTTACAGAAAACTTTAAATTCCAGAAAAACTGTAATATACCAATAAACACCTAGAAGAAATACAATTTAAAAATTCACCTGTTCAAAGCAAATCCTGGCATGAAAGTCTGTGAGTCAATTATCTCCAAACAGGAAGTGGCACTGTGGCTCAATTGGGAGAGGCCTCCCCTTGAGCTGAAGAACTCTGGGATATGTTAATACACAAGCCCTGAGTTCAAGGCCCATGACTGACAAAAAGAAATTTTAAAGAATTAAATCAGTAGGGCTGGATGAAGACTTGTGGTACAGTGCTTGTCTTGCATGCATGAGGTTTTGGGTTCAATTCCTCAGCACCACATAAGGAGAAAAAACTGGAAGTGGCACTGTGGCTAAAGTGGTAGTGAGCTAGCAATGAGCTGAACAGCTCCGGGACAGCACCCAGACCCAGAGTTCAGGCCCCCCAACCAACAACATCAATAACAACAACAAAAAATTAAAGCATCAAACAACCTGAAGATGTTGTCCAGAATAATGAATGCAGCATTATCCGTTGATATGACTTAGTGACTTAAAACCAAGTTTACCAGGGGAGATGGTGGGCATTTTGTGTGTGTATCAAAACCTGCAAAATTATTTTGTACTTTCTGAGGGAGGGAGAAAGGAGCAAATGGGGGGGGGGAATGAGGTGTTTGGTGGACTTGCCTTTTGATTCACTGATTGTTTTCTGGAGTCAAATTCAGAGAAATTCTGCTTGCAATCCTAGTTGCATGGGCAATGAAGAAACCATGTCCTGGAAGTTGTTTTGTCCTTTCCTTGGCCTGGTTCCAACTGACACTGCAGGACCAAGATGCCTTGAAGACCACTGATCAATTGGGCAGGTGGACCTAACCACAGCCAGAATAGGTAGAAAATGCAATTCCGAGGGCAGCACTGGAAATTTACAGCGGGCAGATATTTTTAAATATATTTTTATTGTAAAAATACTGTACAGAGGCCTCAGAGTTACAGGACTAGATAATGAGTACATTTCCTATACAGCATTGTTACCTCCTCCTTTGTTTTTCCCCTACCATCTTTTCCCTCCCCATATCTCCAACTCCTCCCTCCTCGACCCCTGCCTGACATTGTAAATTCATTTTCGACACAGTGTGCTGTACAACTCATTGTCACAATGGTCAACCTGCATCCCCATATAAGCATTCTGCTATATCCCTTCCACTGCCCAAATTACATATATATATATATACATATATATATATATATATGTATATATATATATATATATATATATGTATATATATATATGGTGCAGAACACTGGAATCAAATACAGTGAAAACAGGGGTTTATCGTGGGGGAATAAAGTACAAAAGGATCACATAGTACATTATAAGCATACTAAAAACAAAAGAATGAAAGGAAAAACCACTTGTGTCTCTGACATGGAGTACATTTCGCTTAAGATCATCTTTTATGGTCATATGTACCTAGTTTTTATCTTCTCTACTTGTCCTAGACATGTAGTAATCCTTGCAAACAAAGGTAAAACAAGGTAAACCATGGGTCTTATGTTTCTTTTGGTCTGGCTTACTTCATTTAATATAATTTTTACCAAGTCTTTCCATTTCCTAACAAATGGGGCAATGTCATTCTTTCTGATGGAAGCATAGAATTCCAGTGTGTGTGTGTGTGTGTGTGTGTGTGTGTGTGTGTGTGTGTGTGTGTGTGTGTGTGTGTGTGTGTGTTGTGTATGTGTATGTATGTGTGTGTGTGTGTGTGTGTGTGTGTGTGTGTGTGTACCACATTTTCTTGAACCATTCATATACTGAGGGGCATTGGGGTTGGTTCCATATCATAGCTATGGTGACTAATACTGCAATAAACATGGTTGTGCTGGTAGTTTTGTGATCATTTGGGTAAGTGTGTAAAAGTCAGGTTGCTGGGTCATTGGGGAGCTCTAGGTGGAGTCTTTTGAAGAAATTCCATACTGCTTTCCAAAGTGATTAAACAAGTTTACACATCTACAAATAATGCAGTAGGGTTCCCTTTTAGATACATCCCCACCAGCATCTGTCATTATTACATTTCTTGATTTTAGCCATTCTAACTGGAGTGAGGTGCAATCTCAATGTTTTGATTTGCATTTCTTTTATGACTAGAAAAATTGAGTATTTCTTCATGTGTCTAATGGACACTTTTTATTTCCTCTTCAAAGAAGTCTCTCTTTAAGTCTTCAGCCCACTTAGTTATTGGGCAGCTGTTCCTTTGAGGATTTGTTTTTGGAGGATTTATGATTTTGAGTCCTAAGTACATTTTAGATATAAGAATTTGTCTGTTTTATGACTAATGAAGAACTTCTCCCAGTAAGTGGGCTTTTTATTGATCTTGCTATCTATGAACTTTACCTTGTTCATAGCTCTGCTATGAACAGCTCTGCTGTTTCATGCAATCCCATTCTCTAACCTTTCTTTGATTTGATTTGTTTCTGGTTCTCTATTAAGAAATTTTTGGCCTCTGCTAAAAAGTCCTAGAGTTTCTCTTATCCTTCATGTAATGTTTTCACGGTGTCTACTTTTATTTTGAGGTCTTTGATCCATTTTGATTTGATTATCACGCAGGGTAATATAGATAGATAGATAGACAGATAGATAGATAGATAGACAGATAGATAGATAGATAGATAGATAGATAGATAGATAGATAGATAGATAGATAGATAGATAGATAGATAGATAGAACTAGCATTAGTTTTCTACAGGTGTTTAACCAATTTTACCAGCACCATTTACTGAAAAAGCTGTCTTTCTTCCATTCTATATTTTTAGCTCCCTTTTCAAAGATTAGGTGGCTATAGGTCAGTGGGTTTATTTCTGAGATTTCAGTCCTATTTCATTGGTCCACAGGACTGTTCTTGTGCCAGTACCAAGCTGTTTGAATTACTATGGCTTATTAGTATAGTTTGAAATTTGGAACTGATATTGCTCCAGTGCTGTTCTTTCTGCTAAGAATTGACGAACCTACAGCCAGCATTATAATTAATGGTGAAAAGTTAAAGCCATTTCTCATTAATTCAGGAAAGAGATAAGGATGTCTGCTCTCTCCACTCCTCTTCAAATTAGTATTAGAATGCTAGCTGGGGCAATAAGACAAGATTCAAACTTGAAGGGAATCTAAGTAGGGAAATATGAAGTAAAACATCCAAGATGACCAATGGAATAGAATTGAAAACCTAGAAATGAACCTAGAGTCCCATAGGCATCTAATTGTCGATAAGGGAGCTAAAAAAATAGAATATAAGAAAGACAGCCTGTTCAGTAAATGGTGCTGGCAAAATTGGTTAACTACTTGTAGAAAACTAAAGCTAGATCCTTATTTATCACCCTGCACCAAAATCAACTCAAATGGATTAAAGACCTCGGAGTCAAAGCAGACACTCTAAAAATATTACAGGATGGAATAGGAGAAACCCTAGGTCTCCTTGGCACAGGCCAAAATTTTCTTAATAGAGACCCGGAAACACAAAAAATCAAAAAATGTTTGGGCAAATTGTATTGCATGCAATTGCAGAGCTTCTGCCTGGCAAAGGACATAGCTTGCAAGATCACTAAAAAGCCCACTGATTGGGAGAAGATATTCACTAGCCATACAACATAAAGGGTCTCATATCTAAAATATACCTGGAACTTAAAAAATTAAATCCCCCACCAACAAATCTTCAAAGAATCAACTGCCCACTAAATAAGTGGGCTCAAGGCTTAAAGAGAAATTTCTCTGAAGAGTAAAGAAGGATGGCCAATAAACACATGAAGAAATGCTCAAATTCTCAAGCCATGAAATAAATGCAAATCAAAACAGCATTGAAATACCACCTCATCCCAGTTAAAATGGCTATAAAAAAGAACTCTAATAACAACAGATGCTGAAGGGGATGTGGACAGATGGGAATCTTACTGCACTGTTGGTGGCAGTGTAAACTTTTTCAACCACTTTGGAAAGAAATATGGAGATTCCTAAAAAGATTCCACATAGACCTCTCCTATGACCCAGCAATCCCATTTTCTGGCATTTACCCAAATATTCACAAACAAGACCACTCTAAAGCTTCCAGCACGACTATGTTTATTGCATCATTATTTACCATAGCTAAGATATGGAACCAACCCAGATGCCCCTCAGTAGATGAGTGGATCAAGAAAATGTGGTATATATACACAATGGAATTCTATGCCTCTACCAGAAAGAATGACATTGCTCCATTTGTTAGGAAATGGAAAGACTTGGAAAAAATTATATTAATGAAGTAAGCCAGGCCCAAAGAAACATAGGTCCCATGGTCTCCCTTATTTACAGTAACTTGTATATGTCTGAGTCAAGCAGAATAGGTCAGATAAGTTGATGTTAGGGAAATGAACCCAAAGATATGTATGCAAATGTTTTTTTCCTTTCATGGGATTGTTTCTAACACGTTTATAAGATTATTTCTTTCTTGCTTTGTATTCCCTCCCCCACGGTATAACCCCTGCTTTCTCTGTATTTGATGTTGGTATAATTTGTGGAGGGAAAGGGAAAAAACAAATCGTTTAAATAGGGATACAGGTGGACCCATTGCAACAATGAGATGTACAAGTTGTTATATCGAAAACAAACTTTACAACTTTGGTGGTGGGGAGGAGGACTGGGTGGGGTAAAAGAGGAGAATGGGAAGAGATGGGTAGGGGAAACAAAATAGGAAGTTACAACGCTTCAGAAGAAATGTACTCATTATCTTGCCCAGGTAATTTCAATCCCTCTGTACAATTTTTTCCCAATAAAAAAATAATAAATTTAAAAATAGAAAAATACATGAAAATGACATGATCTTGTATTTAATGGACCCCATGGACTCCACTCCCAAGTTATGTGAGCTGATCAGAAACTTTGGCCAACTTGAAGAATATAATTTTGTTTCAATAAAACCAATCAAGAAAGGAATAAAAAATAAACAAGATAGGAATACACAGTTGGAAATTTGGGCTAATTTTGTCATTATGCTTTGAGAAGTCAAGTTTCCTATTAAAATGCAACTCATATATAATCCTCAGTCGTGTTTTAAATGTTCTCTTAATTAAAGAACATTTCTAAATTCAAGAGAGGTCATGATTCCCAACCAAAAATTTGAAAAAGTAAGTATCATTCTGTTAGAATGCCAAGAAATGATGAAAGATTACAAAATTTTAAGCCTGATGAAATAGGAAAGTACATTTAATGTAGGACTGTGTAGACCTGGCTAAATTAGAATTTAGATTTAAAATAGATATTTTTTGTTTGTAATTTAATATTCTATAGGATACTACGAAATTCTCTTCAAGTAAAAGATTTAATTTACAAATTCACTAATGATTCTGGCATTCTAATTGACTAGAATATTCTTTCGACTGGGAAGGTGGCTCAGTGGTAGAGCGCTTGCCTTGCATGCCTGAGGCCCTGGGTTTGATTCCTCAGTACCACATAAGCAAAAAGAAAAAAAGCCAGAAGTGGCGCTGTGGCTCAAATGGTGGAGCACTAGCCTTGAGCTGAAGAGCTGAGGGACAGTGCCCAGGCCCAGCATTCAGGCCCCACGACTGGACCTCCCCCCCAAAAAAATAGAATATCCTTTCAAGTGAAGTATAATAAGAACTTAGTTAATAGATAATTCCAACAGTTCATGTTTAAGAAGATAATGCGAATAATCTAGACAAATTGTCAACAAATTGATTATATTAATTTATAAATATAGAAAAGGAGCAATCTTTTGAGACTTTGGTGTAACATGGTATGAAGAGAGTAATTATATGACATCTTTTCTTTCTACCTATACATAACACAGGAAGAAATTTCCTTAATTATGTACCTCTGTATACAATGAGAAACATGCTAGGTTTTCGGTTTGTTTTTATTTTGTTTTTGTTGCTTGGTTTGTCCTAGGGCTTAATCTCTGGGCTTGGGCACGGTCCCAGAGCCTGTTTCTGCTCCAAACTACTGCTCTACCACTTGAACCTCAGTGCCACTTGGGTCTGGCTTTTCCTTATGAGATTATTGGAGGTAAGAATCTAAAGAACCTTCCTGCCGGGGTGGGCTTTGCAACATAATCTTCAAATCTTAATATTAAGATATACAGATCTCCTGAATATCTATGATAGATAATATATATAATAAAATAAAATAAAAATAAATAATATTTGCAAGAGTACTGAGCTCAAGAATACCATTGCAGGGAAAATGATGTAGCAAAGCGTAGTGTAGCATTCTTTCCACAATAAGAAGGGCATCACATTAGCAGATGTGTAGTATTTTTTCACAATATTGATAAAGTAGTCATGATGTGAATTTAGGGAATTTTAAGGTGCACCTTAAAAGTTGGAAATTGTTGGGCTAGGATGAATTTATGGCATAAAAAATTGGGATTGATTGTCATAGAAATAATAGCTTACTCTGATGAACAAATGTTTACTCTTAAGGAATTAATTATTATAGATACTTCATAGTTTTATCCTCAACCGAACATGTCTATTTTTTCTGTTGACTTTTAAATATGTAATGCCTCATTGGAAACTGCATCTATTGCTGAATTAATTAAAATTCAAACAGGTACTGATTTGAATGTCTCTGGTATGGCATATTCAGAATTTGAAAATGAGTAGTTAATAGTCATAGGAATGTTGAGGAACTGATATATTCTGTCCTCTTAATAATTAGTCAGTTTTCAACGTTAGGAGTTTCCATAGAATTGAACTGTATTCTGTTTTAATATGAGAAAATACTAAAATAATGTTTTTTTTTTCAAATAATGGCAAGTATATTCTGAAAATATTGTATAGTTTGATAACATTCACGTTGAAGTCCCTCCGATAAAGAAAGGTAATTTAATTGGCAGGCAAAATGTTCATTTTTTAAAAGGTAATGCACGTAGAATAATATTTACTATACCGATACAGTGAAATTATATTTTATGTAGCTCATTTTTAACTTAATTTTATTGTCAAGATGATATATAGAAGGGGTTGCAGTAATTATAAGGTACTGGATACATAACGTCAAAATTTTTACCCCCTCCCTTATTTTTCTCACACTCTTCATTCACCCAATACTCCTCACAAGTTGTAATGTAAATTTCCAACATGTTGTCCTGTGAGTATGTCTATTGCATTGGTTTGCCTTTTGTCCTTTGTCTCGCCATTTTATTGTTCTGCTTCCCTTGCCAAATGAAGATAAATGTATATACAATACACAGGATACTGAAATCAAATACAACAATGGACAAACCATAGAGGAAAACAAAAGAAAAAAGAAATCACATGGTACATTAAAAACAAAGCCACAAAGAAAAACTTCTCTTTCCATATCTAGGAGTTTATTTTGCTCAGCATCATTTTATGTGGTCATATACACATAGCTATTGAGCCATTCTGCTCATCTGCTAGGACTATCCTAGATATTTCCTGGTTATTACAAATGGGGGAAACCATGGAATCTGTTTCTTTGTGTCTTGCTTATTTTTCTTAGTAGGATCTTTCCAAGTCTTTCCATTTCCTTATGAATTGGAAGCATAGAATTCCTCTGTATATATATAAACCACATTTTGTCAATTCGTTCATCTACTGAGTGGTATATTAGTTTAAATCATGATAGCATGTAAGAATCACTTAAGGCCATTCAAAAATGACAGATGCCAACTCCCCAGATATATTAATATCATGATTTCCAAGTAAGATAGTATTTTATGGTGGTACAAGTGTTGAGATATCTGAATGAGTCTAATATATATCTTGCACTGAATTTGGCAGGAATATATCCAATATCATATAGGATAAAAATGATAGTGACAGAATATTTCCCTTGAGAAAGATATAGGATGCTGCCATAAGTATGAAGTAGTTCAGATAATTTTGAAGAATTTAGAAATGCAAGCTCAGTTATATCTCTTTAAATAATAATTATGTAAGTGGAAGGGCAAAAGAAAGGTAAGAGAAGAAAATAACTGACAGCAGATAATTGTCCAAAGTTAGTGTATAAAAAGACATAATTGATAACTTCCAAGTTAAAGAGAGACCAATATAATACGTCCCACTTAATTTAGGTATATGCAGAATATTTACTTGGCTTTTTCATACTCTAATGCTCCAAAATAAATGAAGACTTATAAGAAAATTTATGTGATTGTCATTGCTTCAACTTGAACACTAACTATGATCAGCCCTCTTTTTCTCACTTTGCACGTGGAAAATAGTCCCTAAGTTGATGATGTTGTCGCTGATTAGAGTCAGAGTTAGGGGCTTCTACTTGTACAATTATCCCAGAATAGTTTAAAGCAGTTTTCTGCCCAAGATATCCAACTACATTGTCTGAACCTGTACTTTGAACACATCCTCACACCTGAGCACATTATTTGAAATTATACTTCAGCTTTTCTTGGCACATTCTACTTCGTTCCTTTGTCTTTTTTGCACATTCCTTTTGAGTTCATAGTTGCTCTATTTCCATTTCATCTGTACAGACTGCTAAGAACGTTGTTCAACTACCACTTCTTATTTGCACACACCCAGTCTATGTATGAAGATACTTTGTCCATGTTAAGCAATAGGGTAATAGTCACTCTCTGAGGAGAAAAGTTCCACAATATAACCCTATGCCCACATTAGAGGATGTAGAATTTAAAGCATTTTGAGACAAACAGTGATATTAGAATTGACAGGCTCCTTAGGGACATTTTCCTTGAGTTCATTACTTTACCCAGGAGAAATATACATATATCTAAATTTATTTGCAGAATGATATACATCATAGTGAAACAAACATCTTAAAATATAATTAAAATTAAAATTAAAAAAAAAAACTTCATGAACCCAAGTGCCGCTAACTCACCCTTATATTACGAGATATTCTGGGTGCTGAGATCTTAGAATTGTTTTCGAAACTAGCCCAGACAGAAAAGTACTTGTTAGATTCTTATCTCCAATTAACCACTAAAAACAGGAATTAGCTCTTTTCCTCTAGTTCTGGAGTGCTGTCTTTGAGCATAAAAATGTTTAGGGACAATGTCCAGGCCTTGCAAACAACAGCCACAACAACAAATTTTATCACATTAATTTCACAAAAGCATCTTTTAACTGCTGTGAACATTTCTTAGAAACATGAATACATACCCCTGGAAAATGTTAAGTAAAAAAGTATAGAATATTTACGTCTATGTTAAAGATATGACAATTTAGATTGTTTAAGATAGTTAGGTAATGATTAGAAGTTAAGAATAATGATAGGTAGGTCATATATTGGGACTGTTTTTTTAATTCTATTTTATAATAGTAATAAAAGGATATTTATAATGATTCTATAAAATTACTCTTGCTTGGTATTTGAATTATCATAAGTGATAAATATTTTAAATGATTTCCAAAGTAAAGGAGTTTCAATTCTTTTGCAAATTCAAAACAATTAAGAAAAGGATTTCAAGGCTGATTCACTCTAAGTCTCTATTTGTTTTCTTGCTCTAGTTTTCATATATTAGTAGAAATTAAAATTCCAAAAATTTAATGGATATTGGCAGTCAGGAACATCTTCACATACACTAATATTGGAGTCCCTTAAGTGGAATTGTTTTATTTCATTTGTTACTTTCACAAATAAATCAAGATGATTGTGTATTTTGTTCTTTTCACTGCTTTTGGCTATCTTGAGAATATGTTTTTCCTAACAAAGTAGAGATAAGCAATTCGAATGAACAAGTAACATATGACTTTCATAAAATGCAGATGCATAGAATTGTGTTTTCTGTCATTTGCTAAAAGTTTCTTCCAGAAAAGTTTCTCAATTACCTAGAAGTTTTTCCCCTTCCCCTCCACAAATTATACCAACATCAAATACAGTGAAAGCAGAGATAATACTGTGGGGAAGGGACATACAAAGCAACAAAGAAATAATCTTATAAATGTGTTAGAAACAATTGCATGAAAGAAAAAGAAACATTTGAATATATATCTTAGGGTTCATTTCCCTAACATCACCTTATCTGACCTTTTCTGCTTG
This sequence comes from Dipodomys spectabilis, assembly GCF_019054845.1. Lineage (NCBI taxonomy): Eukaryota > Metazoa > Chordata > Mammalia > Rodentia > Heteromyidae > Dipodomys > Dipodomys spectabilis. The sequence goes on from NW_024872050.1 coordinate 19,114, forward strand.
ACTCAGACATATACTAGATATTGCAAATAAGGTTAATTATGAGGAAAAATAGGGATACAGGTGAACCCAATGCAATAATGAGATGTACAAGTCATTATGTCGAAAAATGAAATTTACAACAGTCTTGGTGGGGGTAGCTGGGAGGATAGGGTGGGGGGGCGGCGGAGGATGGGAAGGGATGGGAAGGGGTAACAAACGAGGAGGCTACAATGCTTGATAAGAAATGTACTCATTATCTTGCCCATTTAATTGTAACCCCTCTGTACAGTATTTTCACATTAAAAAATAAAAATAATAAAAAAATTACTTAGAAGTGATGCATAATTCCTAGGTATTCCAGTTATCACATATACTTTTGGATTGAGTTATCTCTGTATAAACTCAAACGGACAAAATACCCTCAAAATAAACAGAAATCACATCTTTGTTTTAAATGCAGTAGTTTACAAAGAGTTTTTAGCCAGCACCAAAATCATCTTTTTAGCAATTCTGCATTTTGTGTGAAGAAGTTTTAACAAGTTTTTTTATTCCTGACATGCAATTCACTTACAATATATTATCTCCTTTTATTGTATACATTTTAGTGCTTTGGAAGTGAATTGTATTTTCATAGGTTTTCAAACCCTAAGTGTCACAAAGTTGCATTTCTTCAAATAGAAATGTTGTAAATTTTAGAACAGACATTAAAATAGATATAAAATTCAGTTACAGGAATTTGTCCAGCATACATCCTCTATAGTGTGTCTTTTCAAAAATTTTTTTTGGGGGATCATTTCTAGGGTCTCACACATACCATTCAAGTTCACTGTCAATTAACTATATTCTCTGTCCAAAAACGTTTTTTACTTCTGTTTAATACATTCATAGAAATGTAATGCCTATATCCTATACAATACTCTTTCACCTTTTTAAGACTTGAAAACTTGTTTGCTAAAATGATTGCAGTATTATACAAATCGATCACTCTGTGAAGTATATCGATTTCTCCACAAATGCATTGTTATATTTTGGGTCTTCTTTTTATATTATGGTCATACTAGTGAGTTTTCTTTTTATAATTTCTTAGACACTAAAGAGGAGCTTATTTCATATGTTCTTCATATAGACTATTAATTTACATATGTTTTTTAAAGAAATATCTTATTCAGGAAAAATATATATAGAATTAGAAGTTATAAAAATATTTAAGTTTCAGAATCATTGCAGCATTAACATTGTAGCATTAACAAATATGTGCCCTCTATCTGTTGGATATGGTTTCATTTCTGTTATAGTGTCCCTTGAGTTCTGAAAGGTTATCACGAGATATAATCCACTTCTTGCTTTTCTTTAGCCGCTAATGTTTTCCATGTCAAATTTTTAGAAACGTTTACTGATCAATGTCATGAATTTTTACATTTCTGTTTTATAGGTTTTTACATCTCACATGTAGCTTGATAATCATTCTTTATAAGGCTTGAGGTAGGCCAGGTGCCGGTGGCTCATGCCTGTATTCCTAGGTACTCAGGAGGCTGAGATCTGAGGATCATGGTTTAAAGCCATCCTGGGCAAGAAACTCCATGAGACTCTTATCTCCAATAAACCACTAGAAAAACGGAAGTTTTTGCTTTTGCTCAAGCGGTAGAGTGCTCACCTTGAGCTGAAGAGCACATGGACAGCGCCCAAGCCCAGAGTTCAAACCCCATGACCTACATACAAAGAAACAAACAAAGGATTGAGGTAGTAGTCTAAGGTCATTCTTTAAATCTAGAGAGGCAATTGTGCCAACACAACCATTTAATATTCTGTTTTTTATTTCATAATGTCATAGCATCCTTTTCAAAACCTGTGGATCATAAAACTAAGAATTTATTTTTGACAAATCTGTTTCCTTCCTCTATGTGTCTGTTCTTATAGTAGACCTATGTTGTCTTCACTACTAAACATGGCAATACTGTTCAAAGCTAGTATGAAGTTTCAAGCTACGCCATTTTACAAGATTGCTCTGACTGACCTGTATTCCTTGAATTTACATACGTGATTATTGAGCAGGTGGACCAATATTCTACAGAGATATGTAAATATTTGATAGTCACTCAAATTTCGCACCTTGTGAAAATACAAACTCCTGATATTATATGTAAAAATGTCTTTAGAGACTGCTCAATGCAACTAAAATTAATTTAGGAATGAGTTAAGATTTAGATAGCAGTACAGCAAAATAAAGCTGAATGATAACTAATTGAGTTGTACTGAAGAAGACAGTGAGATGTGGAAGAATGGTGGACCACATTGGAGCGGTATGTCATTGGTATTGTTTCAAAAAACAGAAAGACTTCGGAGAAGAGAAGGAGAAAAATAAAGTGTCCTGAATCTAGTCCCTTTTTAATCCACCTGATAGTTTGGACTGAAAGTCAGATAACATGGGAATAATAAAATAGAAAATAAAGCATTGTATAGAGCTGTTACAATGTAAAGAAGTTGTAATAGGAATATAATTAATTTCCAAAGAAATAAGAAAAAGAATAACAATAACAATTGCTAACGTGGATATATGATGGATGAAATATTATCATATGTAATTTTGAAAAAACATATTAGGAATGAAAATTTAAAAGTCTTCATTAAAAATACAATTTGTATTTTAACTAAATAGTATAGCTCAGTGGTAAAACATTGGCCTAACATATGTGAAGCAATTGTGTGATCTCCCAAGCATTACAAAGTACACACAAAGCACAGACACAAATAAACCACATAAACATACACACACACCACATACACACATTTGTTATTATCCTATTAAACATGTTAATGTCTGTATTGTAATTCAGGTAGACGTGCTGATGAAACAAGTAGTATCCTGTAAATTTAAGTAGTTAATGATGCAATCTTTAGACAGGCATATCTCCTTGGTTGCCTATTTGTAACAAGGAAATATTATTGTTCCGTAAATTGCTATTCATCGTATTTCTGTAAAATTCTGTTTAAGTTGGAAAAAACATTGTTTATTCAGTGCTCACATTTGCAATTTTTTGTCAATAACTATTTTATTTTAAGTCTTTTTAATTTGAAATTTGATCATACTTTGAAGCCTTTATAGCTATGTCCAAAGGTGATGGCTTTTCAAGTACTTATTTATCAACTGAGTTAGCTTTGTGGAGCTAATGTATTCAAAGTAAGCCTTGCTTAAGAGCTACTTCTTAAATTTTGCAGCTTAAAATTTCCCAAATAAGGTGTTACTGGCACAAATGTCTCCCTGACCCTTTACCCTTGCTCCATGTAGGAACAGACCAACCAGAATATCTTACCTTGACAGCATAGCTTGTCTTACTGTAGCAAAACTAATCTTAGTTACAAGGGATCATAGAGAGATGAACAGTTCAGACAGAACTGTTCAGACTAGAAGGTATTTTTTCAAAATATAATTATTTATTATCCCTACCATTTCAAAAGTAGCTAAAGCCAAGAAGGTGAAAAAATTGTTTATACGCATGATTACCTAATGTCCTGGACTGTCTACCATCCAACCAGGCAGGAATTTACACCACTGATTTTCTATCACCAAATATGTTCCATAGCTCCAGGAGAAGTCCATACGTTTCTCCTTGTTATTAGGCCTTAAATTGGTAATGTTTTAATCACAGTGTTTCTTCTTGACTCTAAGCTGTACATCTCCGAATGGTAAATCTTTAGATCTAATTCTACCAAACACTGAGGTAGAAGTAACGGAATAATATTTTAAAACAGTTGCCTTTGTTACCCTAACCACAACAGAACAATGCAAAACATTTACTTATATTATATTTACTTATATATTTTATATTTATATGTGCTGATTTTATATTTCACACAGTGAATCTTACAGAAATTAATTGATAATTTGACAAATGAATTGATATTCCAATAAATCCATTGGAATATAAATAATCAGGATTAGAATATATATTAGAATATAAAAAGTATCAATGCATTGTTTTCAGAATAAACTTGTGATACTTTCTAAGTCTTCTTGGTTTCTGAATTCACATGGTAAAACAAAAACAATGTTGTTTTCTTCTAATCTATAAGGAATTTACTCTGCTGCTCTGTTTATTGTTTTAACTCGCTGGTCCCAAACTATTAGTCTCAATATTTCTGAAGCATTCCTACTGATTATACCCAAAATTTGCTGATACGATGTCTAAAATGTATTATTCTTCTACAGGATCCATGGGTCATAGGATCCCAGATCCCACTTATCTGCATCATCAGATAACTTGGGCAAGAGTTCTCACCTAGGCCCATGCAACATGCCAGCAGAAAGTAATTGAAGACCCATCTCAATTTCCCTTTTCCTATATTTCAGGGCCCCAATTCCTTGAAATGCAGGAATTATCAGTAAGCAGTTGTGAATGCCAGGCAACTTAAAATGCAGGATGAGATCACAAAATGTGAAAGTACAGTAATTGAAACTTTCAATTTTCAGATGACCATCCCATATGAGTGAAAAATACCACAAATATCACAAGATTTTTTGTAATACCCCTCTCCAAATGATTAATGAATGATTTCAGTCGAGCATCATCAGGCCAAAAAATAGTTCCTGGAACGATAGATCCATAATTATTCTACCAAGACTAGGAATACTTGTCATAGAGGTCAAATATAATTCAGAAAAACATTAATTGAGAAGATCCTCAGTGCTTCAAAACACTGGTACTTCAGTAAAACTTGGTTCTGTAGTATAAAAATGTTTGTATTCTCAAACAAATGATAACCTACATTTAATCTCCTGAAAGTATATTCCTTTTCAAATAAACTTTTTAAAATCACATTTGCCAAAATAACACTTTAGAAGTAGATAATATTTGGTGACGTTACATGTTTTTCATGTGTAGGGAGCAAGTTAAAATACAGTTGATTTATTTACTCAGCACTAATGCCAAACATGTTCAACCATTCATTAAAGTGTAGAAATAGTACCTCCCACCATTTGTGTTTTTCAGTAGGTGCCTTCGAAAATTTGTTAAATAGATCAGCCTCCCATATTTCAAACCAAAACATTAGCTAATAAAGTAAAATTCATCACATAAAAGTAAATTTTAAAAAGTCACAAATAGTTGCCTTATCATAATTTGTTTTATTTTTTTCGTATCTGTCTAACATAGTAAGAAATATGCCTTTAATTCTTGAATATGGGTACTTATCAGAGATTTGACAAACATAAAATCTGTCTTCTATTTCTATCATATTCCTCTACAGTAGTAAATTTTAGTTTTTTTCTTTTTCCAAAACTTATAGGTAGTAGAAAATATTATCCCATGTAAAATAAAATAATCACAAACCATTGTACAAATCCAGTTTAAAAACTGGTAGTTAGGAATACATTCTAAGCCATTTTTAAAATTTTTTAAAATTTCTTGTTGACTACAGATTAATCTTCCAAATGGAGGGGAACAAAATC
>NW_024872051.1:0-24084 GCF_019054845.1 Dipodomys spectabilis
AAAGAGGTAGTACTGCTATTAAGGGATTTAAGTCTTAGAGGTTTTGACTTGAGTAATAAATTTGTGGATTAAGTGTGCACACAATGGGGGATAGGGTCTAATAGTCAACTATGGGTTTATCTGAGGATGTGCAGAACAAGAATTAAGTCACATAAAGAAGAATGAAAGAGAGGAGAAGGTGAAAAGTATAAGAAAGGAAGAGAAAAAGATGAGAAGTTCAGTAGAACTAAACAAAAAACAAAAAGATAATTAAAAAGAGAAAAAAAAGAGAAAGAAGACCAAAAAAGAAAGAAAAACTCACACTCACATATCCCTAAAATGAAAATTATAAGAGGAAAAAAAAAGTTTCTGGAAAACATTTTTTTTTCCAAAAAAGGCAAAGATTAAAGATTAAAATAATAAAAATAAATAAATAAAAATAAAAATAAAATAAAAAATAAAAAAAAGAAGAGAGAGAGAAAAAAAAACTTCTTTGTTTTTTTGGGAGGAGTTGGAAAAATCCTGTATCTCCCTTGTGTCCGTAACCAGCCTCTTGTTGGAGTCTCTGGTCTGCTTGTGGTCCTGTGGCATGGTTGGTTTCTTAAGTCAGTTTGTTCGAACAGGCAGAAAAATGCTCTGCTTTACCCAGGATTTGGAGATCCTGCTCCCAGACTAGTTTATTGGGAGGCAGATCTGCTTTGAGTATCACAAAAGAGGGAGATGCAGTGATGAGTCTAGGTTCTGGGTAGAGTTGAGGCCTTTTAACAGACAGTAGCTTTTCAGGGACTATTTTGTGAAAACCTCACAGAGCCCAGCCTGGGGCCATTCTCAGGGTTTCTGTTTACTGATTTTCAATTGATTGTTGAGGCTGCAGAGGGAGGGGCAGCCTCTGACTCTGATTACCCAGTGAAGAAACCCAGTCCTAGGGCTGGCGCCCGAGCTGGGTGACTTTTCCCTGGGTGGAGCTGAGTCTGGCAGGTCATGCCGCCGTTAAGTTCTTGTGACCTGCTAAATGACTCATTTTATTCCAAGGCCTGAGTTGGATCTAGCAGCTCCTCCGAGCTTTGTCAGCATCCAAGATGGAGATCACCGGTGCTGGTGGGGGGAGGGGTGGCATTCCCTCCTCTGCTCCCTGAGAAGGAGTGAGGACATCAGGCTTCTACTCACGCAGAGTCTTAGTTCCTGGGTCGTCTCTGGTCTGTGAACTGCAGGATGAAGATGTCTGCTCCTTGTCGGTACTTGCTGGTTTTGAGTAGAATCTGCTGCCCTGGTGCATCTGGCTCCTTTGTCCTGGATTCTCTGTTGCTTAGGTATGGCTCATGCACTCGCCCGCTGCCGCCACAGCTGCCGCCGCCACCGCAGCTGCTGGCAATCGCTCAGAAGTGTCTTCTTGCCTGGGTTTCCTTCTCTGGCCTAACTCTGTCCTGTGATGGCACACTTGGTGTAATTCTCTGGCTGAGGACTGTTCACTGGAATTCTAAAACTGCTATCTATGCGAGAGCTTACTTAGACTCCAGCTTCTCCTCCGCCATCTTCCCGGACTCCCCCTACTATAGAATTTCAATGAACGTCCTGGGTCTGAAGTAAGATATATAATACATACGCTAATCTGCATATTTCTCATAACATGTAATCAATTTAATACATGTTATAAGTGTAATAATAGTTAATAAAATAATGAATGAATAATACAAAAAATAAAATAAATGCACTCACAGCAAATTGCAATAAACATAATTATGTAGATATTAATCATTATTTCAAATGTGGATGAATATCACATTAACAGGGCTGGGGATTGAATTCAGGCCAAGGGAACAGGGCTGAATTGCTTGTCTTCAAAGAGGGTGAGTTTCCCCTTCCCCCCAGTGAATTAGAGTTACCCAGACTCTGAGTTCCATTGCCAGGCCTGGCAGAAAACAAACTGCATGAATTCCAAGACAGGGAGCTTATTAGTATTGTATGTATGTATATATGTATGTATGGGACTTGAACTCTGGCCTTGGGAGCTGTCCTTGTGCTCTTCAGCTCAAGGCGAGTGCTATAATGCTTGATCCACAGCACCACTTCTGGTTTTCTAGTGGTTTATTGGAGATAAGTGTCTCACAGACTTTCCTGCCTTGGCTGGCTTTGAACCGTGATGTTCAGATCTCAGCGTCCTGAGTAGCTGAGATTACAGGCGTGAACCATAGCTGATGCCAGGCTATTTTTAATTAATTATTTATTTATTTTTATTATTATTATTTTTTTGCCCAGCACTGGGCTTGAACTCATATCGTGGCAACTCTGCTCAGCTAACATCAACCTAGGCTTGGATGGTGCAGCCTCTGGACCCACAGCCCATCCTGGGATACTAGGCCTCGGGGCTGACAGGAAAGCAAAATGAAAACAGCACCAATAAAAAAAAATCCAGGAACCACCTACGGATGGCAGTTCCTTGGTTTTCCTTCCTTGCATGTTGACCATCCCTGGTCCAAATAACATTGCTGCTACCTGTAGGCCACCTGGCATTGCTGAAGGCTGACAGGCTGTCAGCGAAGCCATAGGCCAACCTGGACACCTAAGGCCCTGAGTTTGAATCCCAGTCATGCTACATACAAAGGGCTGGAGAGCCTAAGAAACTATTGTTTGTCCATAGGAACGCCAGAGAAATATGATCAATGTCATGGTTGGATGAGTAGTTCATCAATCAGTCTAGTATAAATTTAGACCCAATAATCACAGAACACAGATTGATTTCAATTCATAGTTTATTATGCATTAGAAGAATACTATTCATTAAATGGAGTCCTCACTAAACACCTGAGAATCTGTACGAATGTAGTATATGTCATTTAATTCCACATAGACATCACTGGCAGTATCAAAATATCTAAATACATATTTATCTGTATACCAGATAAATATATATATCTATATATCTGTTTTATATATATCTGTTATATATACCAGATAGAAAGGTACTGCTATTTTGGCCAAACCTGTGGCTCCATCCTAGGTCATGGGATCCACTTGGCAGCTGAATGGGCTAGAGGCTGCCATGCTGACACTCACCCATTCATGAATTGGGACTTCTAGGCCCTCAGTTAAGGTACCAGCATTGCCAAATATTTCATCTTGGAGTAAGAATCCAAGTGAGACACCTGTTTTCCATTTCTGTGCACTTGCTGAGTGTCAGGTATGATGTACATAATATGTATGCAAAGCTACATGCTACAGAATAGATTGGAATAAATGTAATAAATGATATAGGTGCACTCACAGTCCATAAAATAAATATTAATTCAATCAATCAATAATAATGTGTAATGAATCACTACAACAAACATGATACAGACTGAATATATAGATGTAAATATAAATAACATTTAAAATGTCTATAAATGTTATATTTTTCGGGCTAGTGCTTGAATTCAGGCCTAGGGAAGAGCTGAGAAGTTCATGCATAATTCATATAGGAAATGATAGGCAAGAACTCTGGCACAACAATTATTTTTAATTAAGACTTTTTTTTTAATTATTTTTAATTAAGACGAAATGTGACAATAATAATTGCATTCAGGAAATCGAGTCATTAGGAAAGATCCAAGAATTGGTAGTCACATGGTAGATAGGATTCCAACACAGCTTGTCACATCTTCTCTATACAAATAGGTATTTATTAGCATACAAGCTTCAGCTTATGAATGGATAAATATGGTGCACAAACCCCATCCCGAAGCTCACTCTCAGGTCCTTGGTAGGACCTAGATCCTTAGTAGCTCAAAAGATGTTGTGCTCATATGGACTCATTAGAAATATGGGCCTGCTAGGCCCAGAGTTCAACTCCCAGCAATGCCAAAAGGTTCATCCTGATGTGAGAAACTAATCCTTACAACTCTTTTCCTGTCTTGTGAAAGTCCTGGGCCTCATCGAGGATGGAAAATGCTATATATGCAACTCTATAGCCATGGGAATAGGTTGTCATCCATGGCAAAACAGATATACCTGTCACCATACTCAATAAAATACACAATACATCCATGAATAAGACTCAAAATTAAAAAAATAACTACATTGAAAGCAAAATGCATACCACACCTGTATGTAAATAGAGATCCTATTTTAAAAAAAGGTAAGCTTGTTATTTTGTCCACTGCTGGAACTTCAAATCAGGCCCTGGACCAGGCCTGACATTCTAGTCTTCAGGGATGATGAGGTTTCCCTTCCCTCACAGTGCAACAGGGTTACCCAGATCTGAGTTCAAATCCCAGGTCTGACAAAAGATTCATCCTGATGTTACAAGCCAGTCATTGCGCCTGATTTCCTCGAATGTGGAAGTCCTGGGTCTCAGCTAGGATGGAGAATGAATGCATAGGCAAGCTTATAACAATGGGAACAGGGCATCATCCATGTCAGCAGAGTTATACCTGTCACCATACTCAGTAAAATACACAATACCTCCATGTATTAGACACAAAATAAGGAGGAGTGCACGGAACTCAAGATGCTATCCACACATATATGGCAATACATATCCTATGTTTCAAGTATGAATTTATGCCTATCCTGGCCCTCACTGGGGCACAACCTCAGGTCTTGAGAATGACTTAGCTCCTTAGTTGCTAACAGGCCGGTGTCCTCACCTTGACTCTTTTGCCAATTCGGCCTGTTAGGCTCTCAGTTCAAATCCCAACACTGCCAAAACATGAATCCTGATGTGAGAAGCCCATTGATCCACCTCTTTTCCTGTCTCGAGAATGTCTTGAGTCTCAGCTAGGATGGAGAAGCAGTAGGAAGCTCTATAGAAATGGGCATAGGTTGCCATCCAAGTCAACACAGTTATATCTGTCATCATATGCAATAAAATATAAAATGCATCTCTGACTAAGACACACAATAAAAAGAACAACTACACTGAAAACATGATGCATTCCACACATGTATGTAAATAGAGATCCTATGTGTAGCATAGGTGGGCATATGATTTTTGCCTGAGCTGGGGCTTCAATTCAGCCCTGGGACCAGGCCTGACCTTGTAGTCTTCAACGATAGTGAGCTTCTCCTTCCCCCACAGTGCAAAAGAGTTACCTAGACCTGATTTCACATCCATCTCTGGCAGTAAAATGGCGCGAATTCTGAGCTAGGGTGCTTCATTCATAATTTTTCAATTTTTTAATATTTTTTTCCAGACCTGGGGCTTGAACTCAAGTTGTGGCAAATCTGCCTCGGGTCCGATCATCCTAGGCTGCAGCCTCTAGGCCCACAGCCCATCCTCGGATCCTAGGACCCCAGGGTTGTAGGAAAAAATAAAAAGCCAGTGGAGAAAAAAATGTCAGGAAGTTCCAACTGGCATTTTTAGGTTTATTTTCATTTGAATGTTGACCATGGTAAGAACGAACCGGGTGGACTGCAGATTGAAGGTGACCTGATGTGGCTGAAGGCCTGCTGGCTGTCGGGGGAGCCACAGGATGACCGGGCAACGGAGGCCCCGAAGTCGAATCCTGGTCAGCCATCCTACATTGAGGGAATGGCAGGAGTTCCTGAGATACTCAATTCCGGACCTATGAAGAGCCATGAAATATGACCAATCTCTTCCTTGAATGAGTAGTTCCTAAGGATTCGAGTAGGAAATGATAGTCAAGACTCATGGGGTATCAATTATTTTTAGTGAAGAGTTGATGAAGTGTGACCATAATCATCACAGTCATTAAATGGAGGCATTGGGGAAGATCCAAGAATCGGTAGTCACAGGGTAGATTGGATTCAATCACAGCTCTCCATCTCTCCTACTCTATACAGATAAGTACTTATTTGCTTACTACCTTCAGCTTATGAATGGATGACTATTGTGCTCCCCCTGCCTTACCCCTGGGACTCGATCTCAGGTCCTGGGAATGGCCTAGCTCCTTAGTGGCTCACAGGCTGGTGTGCTTATGTGGACCCATTCACCTATTGGGCCTGCTAGGTGCTGAGTTCAGATCCTAGCAGTGCAAAAATATTCATCCTGTCAGAAGCCAGATGTTGGACCTGTTTTCCTGTGTGAGTCCTGGGGTTCAGCTAGGATGGAGAATGCATGGGCCACCATGTGACCATGGGAAAAGGTTGTCATCCATGTCAGCCCAGTTACACCTGTCATATATACTCAAGAACATACATAATACATCCATGAAGAGCATAAAAAATAGAGAGGATAACTACACTCAATGCATGAAGCAGTCCACACACGGCTGTGAATATACATCCCATGTTTCAATGATGGATTGAGGACTCTTGTGGCCTCCCTGGGGCTTGATCTCAGCTCCTGGGAACAGCCCAGCTCCTTAGTGGCTCACAGGTTGGTTTGTTCATGTGGACCCATTGGGCAGTTGGGCCTCCTAGGCCTCGAATTCGAATCACAGAACTTCCAAAAATTCACCCTGATGTGAGAAACCATTCGTTGCACCTGTTCTTCTGTGCTGTGCAAGTTCTGGGTCGCAGCTAGAATGGAAAATGCATAGGCAACTCTATACTCATGGGAATAGCTTGTCATCCAGGTCACCACAGTTATATCTGTCATCCTATACTCAAGAAAATACACAATATATCAATGAGTAAGACACCAGATAAAGACAATAACTACACTGAACCCAAGATGCCGCCCACCCATGTATGGAAATAGAGATCCTCTGTTTAAATTCTGAATTTATGACTACGATAGCGCCCACTGGGGCTTGATCTCAGGTTCCAGGAAAGACCTAGATGCTTAGTGGCTCATGTGCTGGTGTGCTCACCATGCCTCATCCACCACTTGAGCCTGCTAGACCTTGAGTTCAAATCCCAGTACTACCAAAAGATTCATCCTGATATGAGAAGCCAATGGTTGCACAAGTTTTCCTATGTTGTGAAAGTCCTGGGTCTCAGCTATAATGGAGTATGCTATGTAGGCAACTCTGTATTCATGGGAATTGGTTGCCAGCAATGTCAGCATAGTTATAACTGTTATCACACTCAGTAAAATACATATTGCATCTATGAATAAGACACGAAATCAAGAGAATGAGTACACTAAATGCAAGATGCCGCCCACCCATGTATGGAAATATAGCTCCTGTCTTTAAATTATGATTTCATGTGTATATTGACCCTAACGGGGCAGGAGCTCAGGTCCTGGGAATGGTCTAGCACCTTAGTGGCTCACAAGCTGGTGTTCTCACCTTGACCCATTCCCCAATTCTGCCTGCTAAGCTCTGAGTTCAAACCCCAGCACAGCCAAAAGATACATCCTGATGTGAGAAACCAATGGATCCACATGATTTCCTGTCCTGTGAACGTCCTGGGCTTCATCGAGGATGGAGAATGCTATATGTGCAACTCTATAGCCATGGGAATAGGTTGTCATCCATGGCAAAACAGATATACCTGTCACCATACTCAATAAAATACACAATACATCCATGAATAAGACTCAAAATTAAAAAAATAACTACATTGAAAGCAAAATGCATACCACACCTGTATGTAAATAGAGATCCTATGTTTAAAAAAGGTAAGCTTCTTATTTTTTCCACTGCTGGAACTTCAAATCAGGCCCTGGACCAGGCCTGACATTCTAGTCTTCAGGGATGATGAGCTTTCCCTTCCCCCACAGTGCAACGGGGTTACCCAGACCTGAGTTCAAATCCCAGGCCTGACAAAAGATTCATCCTGATGTCAGAAGCCAGTCATTGCGCCTGATTTCCTCGAATGTGGAAGTCCTAGGTCTCAGCTAGGATGGAGGATGAATGCGTAGGCAACCTTATAACAATGGGAATAGGTCGTCATCCATGTCAGTACAGTTATATCTGTCACCAAACTCAGTAAAGTTCACAATACCATCATGAATTAGACATAAATTAAGGAGAAGAAATGCACCGAATGCAAGATGCTGCCCACACATATATATCAATACAGATCCTATATTTCAAGTATGAATTTATGTCTATCCTGGTCATCCCTGGGGCTCATTGTCAGGTCCTAGGAATGGCCTAGCTCCTCAGTTGTTCACATGCTGGTTTCCTCACCTTGACTCTTTCAACAATTGGGCCTGCTAGGCTATCAGTTCAAATCCCAACATTGGCAAAGTCTCAAGGACTTTCCTGCCTGGCTGGTTTTGAACTATGATCCTCATATTTCAGCCTCCTGAGTAGCTAAGATTATAAGCATGAGATCCCAGCACCTGGCTCTATGTCTCATTTTAGATGTTCAAGAAATGGAGTACATGATTAAGACCTGCCAAGAAAGTCCACATGACTATCTTTGTGAAGTACCTGTCACAAATTAGTAAAAACTTTTCATATGACTTCAAAACCTAACCCAGAGCTGATTTTGGGAGTAATGGAAAGTCTTTAGGGATGAAAATTATGGAGTTCATTGAGTGCCAGAACATGCTTCTCTATATTGAACCTGATGAGATGCATGGTGCATATAGACCTGCTCTGTCTCCCATAGTTGAACAATCCCTGAGATATTTGGAGCATTTTGATCAAAAAGATGAGTAGCAATATTTTGAATGTGGTGTAAAAAAAGAAGATTTTTTTTTCAGTCACAGACAATATTCTTTAGACAAAGTTGGGCCTATGTGGGACAGCTTTCCTATAACCATGATGAATATAGGGAAGACTATAGTAAGTGTCCTCTCTTTGTCCAAGAAATACTTCAGGGACAGAGGAAAACATCCGAATGCCCTGAATAAGGAAAAACATTCTACATAAGAAGTACAGTCACTACTCATCAGATAATATTCACAAGAGAGAATCCTTATCAGGTAATGAATGTGAAAAACCTATCAGTAGGGAAATTCACCTTATAAAATTCCAGAGCAAATATGCAGAGGAGAACACCAATGAGTATATAAAATGAAAAAAATTATATCTCTCGGAAGTCAGACCTCACTTTCCCACCTCAAATGCTCACAGAAGACAAGCCTTATGAATATGAGGATCGGACAGTTTCCACCCAGAAGTCAACTTTCAGCATGTATCAGAGAGCTCATACAAACGAGAGAACTTATGAATGCAACAAATGTGGCATGTCTTTCTGGCTAAAGTCATACCTCACTTTTCATCAGATAATATATACAGGAGAAAAACCTTATGAATGTAACAAATGTGGATAATCTTTCACCAGAAGGCACTACTTACTATCCATCAGAGAAGACACAGAAGGGAGAAATCCTATGATTTTAACAGGTGTGGAGAGTCCTTTACCAAGAAGACAGTCCTTACCGTTCATCAGAGAAGACACACAGGAGAAAGACCTTATGATTATATCACGTATGTAAAGTCTTTCATCCAAAAGGCAGACCTTCACATCCATCAGAGAATCCACAGTGTAGAGACACTTTATGAATATTTTGAGTATGTAATACCCTTCACCTGGAAGGAAGCTGTTACTAATCATCAGAGAAAAATCACAGGAGAGACATCTTATATATGTATCGAGGTTGTAACGGTTTTCACCTGGAAGACAACTTTTACTGATCATCAGAAAAGACACAAGTAAGAAAAACCTTATGAATGTATCTCACCGAGAAGGCACACATTACACTCCATCAGAGAACACACAGGAGAAAAACTTTATGAATACGAAAAATATGTAAAGTCTGTCACTCAGATGGCACCACTTACTGTCCATCAGATATGGCACACTGGACAGAAACCGTATGATTGTAACGTGTGTAAATTCTTTCACTTGGAAGGTACACCTTAATAAACGTCAGAGAACACATACAGGATAGAAACCATATGAATGTGTCCAGTGTGAAAAATCTTTCACCCATAAGGCAAAACTTACTTAACACAAACAGAAGACACACAGGAGAGAAACCTTATGAATGTGTTCTGTGTGAAAAATCTTTTACTGAGAAGGCAGACCTTAACGTCCATCAAAAACACACACACAAGAAAGAAAGCTTCTGAATGTATTAAGTGTGGAAAGTCTTTACCCGGAAGCAGAACTTACTGATCATCAGAGAAGACACACAGGAGAGAAATTTTGTGAATATAACAGGTGTGAAATATCCTTCAACCAGAGTCCAGACTTCAGTAAGCATAATGGAATTCAAACAGGTGAGAAATTTTAGGACTGTAATAAAGGTGGAAAGTCTTTCACCTGGAAGAAAACTCAGTTTGCATCAGAGCACCAACACAGGAGAGAAGTCTCATGAATGCAGCAACTTTACAGCCCTTTACCCAGAAGGCTCAGCTGAGCGTTCTTCACTGAACATTCAAATGAGAGAAATTCTATGAATGCAACAAATGTTTTTTTTTTTTTTTTAATTCATCCCTCTGTTTGCATCAGAAACACACAGGAGAAAACACGTTCACGTTAATTTATAGAACACACACAGGAGAGAAACCTGATGAACATTACCAGTGTGTAGAGACTTTCATCTGGGAGGCACACCTCATTGTTGATCAGAGAACTGACATATAGGAGAAAGAAACATAATGAATGGAACAAATGTTCAATGACATTTAGTCTGAAGTCAGTCCTCAGTGAAATTGAGAAAATCCACGACAAAAAACGTAAATACAACAAATATAGAAACACATTCAGCAAAAAGTATATCTCAACAGGTATCAAAGACTTGGACACATGACAGAATCTCCGTAAAAGTAAGCATTAGAGGAAGTCTATAGACTGGATGTCCACCTTCAGCAAGCATTGGAACATTAACACAGAAAAGAAACCCAATGTGGGAAATTTGTTGTCACAGATCTCCGTAATTTATAAAGAGAAATCTTTCATTGCAGAGGTAACCTAGGTGTAATGGGAAATCTTTCTTTACTCTTAAGCATTCACCGAACCAAGAATTCTTATTCTTTCATTGTTTTGAGTAGGATATATATACTTGAATATTATTCAAAGGATTTGGACACAAGTGATGAGCATTATTACTTTCAGGCATGCAGAGTGATTAAAAGCATAAAGTTGTTGACTTGTTTCTCTATAATAAGCAATGACTTCTCATGTTAATTTTATAAACTCTTCTCAGAAATAAGAGTTCCAGCCCTTTGAGACTGGAGTCAGATGATCACCAAGTGCTTTGGGGAACAATAGATGTGAAAAGACTGTCCTGAGTTAAGCCCAGGACATGAGAGCAAAGATTTCTCCACTGCTCCCCTAAAGTCTCCACAGTATGTGTGGTCCATCCCTCATAACACAGATGACACTACTTCCAGTTCAGTTTTTGAATGGAAGATCTTGTTTATTACAAAATGTGCACGAGCCTAAAATCTGTCTGGACACCATTTATCTCTAGATCATTCATATAACATTCAAAGAACATGGAAGTACAGATATTTGGGAACACATTTTCTTTGTGTGCGGACATAAATCTTACAATTTAAACTCAGAGTCTAGGAACTGCCCTTAAACATTTTGGCTCAAGGCTATTGCTCTACCACTTGAGCCATAGATCCACTTTGGGTTTCTTTGGATGGTGAATAAAAAGAAGAGAATTCTGCATTTGGTTATGGATGAGTAACACCAAAATGATTTCAGTGCTTAATTAATCCCTGGAGATGAGCCACTTGTAATTGACTCACTCTTAACTTATTCTGATGTTCTGTTGAGTGAGTTATAATAAAACATCAGTATGGATGATGGAAGAGCTTGATTTTTCTCACTCGTCTGGAGGATGAAAGTGGAGTTGTTAGGAAGATGAGTATCTCTCTATCACCACTGCTGTCCCTTAATCTCGCTCTCTTCCGATAACTTATCAAATCACTATTAAAAATAGTTTTGGTAAAAATTCTGATAGCAATGTAAAAAATTAGAAACTTGGTAAAAGAGAAACTTGTTAGATGATGGTTGCAAAAATCCAAGGGATGAGAGAGACATAGATAGAGATAGGACTCTGCTAGATGTTTAGTAGGGTAAAATTCAAGTAAAAAGAGATCCTCATCACTTTCTATTGCATAGATAAGTACATGCAGCAATTTGATACAATATTATATTCCATGTTTTCTTGATGCATTGATTTTCTATCTAACACCTGGAACACATATATTTGTTGACTTATTTGCAGTCATTTGCAATCTCATGAAAGACCATGGAAGGTAGTCCATTTAGTGAAATAACCACGCAGAGAAAGCCATTGAACAATCTCAACAAAAATGGAAACTGTCAAAAATAGAACCAATTTCTTAATGAAGTTGAGAGAAGAATAAATGCTACCAGAGTCATGGAGAGATTGGTCCATTTCTACTTGATTCTCTGTTCAAGATTTTGGTATTATTCATCTGTTGGTCAAATTGACGCAAGTAAGATTGTGCTTTTGAAGGGTTTCCAGTGTGGTATGCACTTATGTATCACAGAGGAGTTATGTGGTCAAATGCCTTCATTTGGAGAGTTCACATAGAAAGAACAGACCAGATAGAGAGAATGGTGACAGAAATCACAGAATTGCAGCCTGATGTCTTTGATTTGAATTGAACATGGAATCTGCAATGTACTCTGTGCCAAAGATCCATGATAGACTGTGGAAATGTTACCCCTGTCTATGTTATTCACATTGGATAAACCTGGGAAAAGACAGGTGAACCTTAACCGGTCTTCCTTTATGTGGTTATGTAATTTGGAACTCATATATAATGTCTATGTTTTCCAATGCAACCTCTTTACAACTGTCAATAGTATTAATAATGCTGTAGTTATCCTGAATGTGCCAATATCTATTTAGGATCTATTTACATTCCTTGTTTCCTTACTTCTTTCCATTCCTCCTTCCTTCTTGTCTCTATGTATATCAAGAATTGGATTGCTAGATAATAAGCTAGTTATGCTTTTAATTTTTAGAGTGCTTTTCATACTGTTTCCCAAGGCAACTGCACTATTTCATATTTCTACCAGCAGAGAACAAAGGTTCCATTATTTTGTTGGTCGTGGGGCTTGAACTCTTGGCCGGGGTGCTGTCCCTCAGTTCTTTAGCTGAAAGCTAGTGCTCTACCACTTTAGCCATAGTGGCACTTTTGGTGTTTGGTGGTTTATTGGAGATAAGAGTTTTACAGACTTTCCTGGCCAGGCTGGCTTTGCTCCATGATCAGACCTCAGCCTCCTGAGTAGCTAGGATTACATGCAAGATCCACCAGTGCCCAGCATTCAGCATCCTTTTATTTATTTTTATGGTAGGCAACCTAAGGAGTCATTGACATTTTACTTACATTTTCCTACTGCTTAGTAATATTGAGCATATTTTCATACATTTGGTAGCCACATACAAAGATTTATGTATCTTTGTAAAAACGGTGAATTTCAGTGTTTTTCTCATTGTGTGTTCAACTTAGTCTGCCATAACAAAATAGTATACAGTGAGTTAATTAAAGAAAAAATTTATTTCTTATAGTTCTGAAAGCTTGAAAGCTCAAACCAGTATGCTTGTGTGACTGGGTTCTGACGAAGGATCTGTTTTAGGTTTGTAGATGGCCTATATCTCATTGTGTATCTACATGAAATCTTGGTATGTTCATGACTGGGAAAGGAGAAACAGTTGAGATGGAAAGGATCTTTCTTTCCTTTTTCTGTGAAAGTTAAATTCATTTGGGGCCTCACCTCCATGATGTCATCTTACCCTAATTACCTACCAAAGGCTCCATCTCCAAATAATATTTTGAAGATTGGGAATTCAACTTACAATTTTGGAAGAATGAAATGCAATCCATAGTACCCATTTTTAAGTTAATCATCATCACCATCATCATCATCATCATCATCATCATCATCATCATCATCATCATCATCATCATCATCATCGTCAGTCCTGACAGTTGCCTTGAGTGTTGTCTCTGACTGACCTCTTCAACTCAAGGTGAGCACTCTACCAATTGAACCACAGCACCACTTCCTATTTCTGCTGCTTAATTGGAAATAAGAGTCTCACAAACTTACGTGCCCAGGTTGGCTTTCAGTTCTATTTGAGGTTTTATACTTTTCATTATAGAAGTCTTTTACTTCATTAGTTAAGCACAATCTTAAGCTAATTTTTTGAGACTATTGTGATTTTTTTGATTTCTTTTCCAGACTGTTCATTGTTTGCAGACAAGCTAATGATTTTTACATGTTGATCATATATTCTGGCACATTTCCAATAGCATTTACCAGATCTAGTATTTTTCTGTATAAATTTTTAGGATCTTTTAAATACAGGATCATGTTATCTGTGAACAAGCATAATTTAAAAGTTTTCTTCCCTTTTGACCTATTTATTTCTTTCTCTTTGTTTATTTCTGTGGCTTGATTGCATTCAATATGGGAAAAAGGTGAAAAAATAGACATTTGTGTCATTCCTGCTATTAGCAGAAATGATTTAATTTTTCACATATACCCATAATCCTATCGAGATATATACCCAGTATCACTAGTTTCTTCAAGGCTTTTATGATAAAAGAATCCTGACTTTGGCTGGGCATTGGTGGCTCACACTTGTAATCTTGACTTCTCAGTAGGCTGAGCTCTGAGGATCACAGTTCAAAGCCAGCCCGGGCAGGAAAGTCCGTGAAGCTCTTATCTCCAATAAACGACCAGAAAACTGGAAGTAGTGCTGTGCACCAATGATTGAATGCTTGCCTTGAGCTGAAGAGCTGAGGGATAGCATCCAGGCCCAGAGGTCAAGCCCCACAACTGACCAAATGAAAAAAGAAGAATGTTTACTTTTCTCAAAGGCTTTTTCTGCACCCAGAGAAATGAGTGTGTGATTTTTGTCCTTGATCTGCTTACGTGCTGCATTATGCTTAAAGATTTATGTGTGTTAAGCAATCCTTCATCACTGAAATGAAACTAAGTTGACCATGATGTATGCTATTTAAATAAATAATCTTTCCCTCTTGTTCCTAATTTGCTTAGTGTTTCTTGTCACCAAAAACCAATTAAATTATAACAGATAGCTTATGAACACAGAGTGAAGCAAAGATGGGTTTTGTCTAGGTTTGAAGAAATTTAAGAAAAAATATAAGGACAAGCCTTAATGATAATTCAGAAAACATTTTCCTAAAATAGAGTCTTTTCTCTCTGGCTGAGATTTGCTCTCAAAAATGAGAATCCACAGTTTGGAGATATTTTGTAACCAAAATCCCGATTTCTCATCACTTTTAGTCAAACCTTCTTGGGTGACCTTCAGAACTGAACAGAGTAAGCGTCAGAAGATAAATGTCTCCCAAATTCTATTGATGAGTAAACTTTCTTCATGGTTCCAAGTAAGAGAAGAAGCCCTAGGAACATCTGCTTCCTTTTCCTGATCTCTTCTGTTCTTATCATATTCATTCTAAGATTCAATTCATATCCACAATAATCACTACCACTTATTTTATTTTCACAATATTTTAGACTTTATTTTAAATGTCCCATGAACAAATATATTTGAATATTACCACAACATAATGAGGCAAATAGTAAACTATAATCACTTACGTGATGAGAAAACTGAAACCTAAAAATGTATTGTGTCTGAGATAACACCTAGTGGTGGTGAAGTCAACCAAAACATTTTCTCTAAAGGCACTTACAAGTTCATAAATACTTACACAGCATTATAAAGTCTTAGCTATCTTAGCCATACACCTTCACACCATTCACTGAATGATTGTTCCAATCTCTGTTCCAACCTCTCTTCATTTTGTTATACCAAACTGATAGATGCACCAATAAATCCACACTATTTGTAAGTTTTAAGGAAAGTTTACTGATACCCAGAAAATTCCTTCTATTGAAAAAAGACGCTTCTGTTAAGAAGCAGCCCCCAGCCCTAAAGAGTTTCAAATTTGATGGCTTAGAAGTGACAACTAAAAAAAGTGACCTAATATTTCACATAGATACATATCCTTCTGAGGCTAATTTCAAATCTCAATTCTGTGAGGAAGAGGAGGATTGGTCCCCTCTTCTGAGCTTTAGTTAGCTGATTCTGGAATTTTCCATAGTTGTTTGTTTAGCTGTAGCCTTTACATGTGAGTCTTTTGAGTGGTTGGACAATAACTGATCTTTCTTCAGATGTCTGAGGTCTCAACTGAACCCCCCTCAATATTTAAAGGCTAAACAATAAGTTATAATCAATATATGAAATAATTAATCAGTTTTGAAATTTAAGTAAAAGCAACAGGCTCGAGAAATACTGAAGTTAACATCTTCAAATTCAATTTCAACTAATTTATTTCAACTAGAGATGTCAGAGAAAGTAAATTTATATCTGAGCTCAAAAACAAATGATTAGGGTCTTGGAATGTAGCTTAATGGTTGCATAGTTGCATTGTTGCATGAAGCCCTCAGTTTGATTCCTTAGTACCACATAAACAGGAAAAGCAAGCTGAAAATGGTGCTCTGGCTCAAATGGTAAAGTGCTAGCCTCAAGCCAAAGATGCTCAGAGAAAGGGACCAGGCCGTGGACTGGAAAAAATAGCAGAAAGAAATGCTTAGTCCCATTGATGCTGTATTTTAATAATTCACAATATTCTTTGGTGAAATTTTTTTTGGTTCTGGCCCTGAGACTTACAATCAGGACCTAAGCACTGTTCCAGATCCTTCCTTGTGTGCTAGCAAGGCCAGCACTCAACAACATGAACCACAATACCAATCCTGGCTTTTATGGTGGTTAAGTGGATATGAGTCTTACTACTGCTTGGGCTGGCTTCCAACCTTAATCCTCACATCTCAGCCTACTGAATAGCTAGAATTACAATCATGAGTCACTATAGTCTGCCTGATGAACATTTTCTTTTTTTACCGTATCACATTTTTTTTACCTTATCACATGAAAAACAGACATGTATACCAATTTATACAATTATTAGATGGTACATACTTTTTCAGGCAAAATTACATAGAAAAAAATCAAACTAATTTCACAGTCATCTGTTATACCTAGTTGCAATTTGAATGTACTTAATTGTCCATATAGATTTCTGCCAATAATTTCTTCCTATTCTCACTGCTCTGTCATATCTTTTTCCAGCCAAGTTTTGTAATTCTCCACTTTCCCCGTGTTCTCTTTCATTAAATGTCTCCATTAGCCTTGTCTTCTTCCAAGCTTCATTTCCTTCATTCACAGACCTTGTTTGCTCTTCGGTTTGTATTCTCAAGTGCTCTCCCTCCCGCAGTCTAACTTATATGGATTTGAGAGAAAAGTGATAGGAGACGAAAGCCTTAAGAAATAGATTCTAATTCTATAGGTGACTTTCATTGAAGGGAATGCCCAAGACAACCTTAGGTAAGGAACCTAGTTTGAAGAAGTTCTCAGGAATTATAAATTTCTCAAAGTCAAGTGGATTAGAAGAGGCCCAGAAACCAGTGTTCCCTCCTGGAGAAGCAAATACACAAGGACAATACTGCAAACAAAAATTGGGTAAGAGAAAATAACTTGGGAAATTTACTAATTTTGGAAATTCTAGCAAGGTTGATGAGGGTAAACTGACTATGTGAGGTGGACTTTGGAAAGTTCAAACATAGGCCGAACTTAGCTGTGGAACTAGTAATTAAGTTTCCAATGAGCAGCACATAAGAATTTGACAATGAAGTTACACACTTGGGTTATTATCCACATGGAGGCACTTAGGTCATGACACATTTTACAATCTCCCTGAACTTCTGAATGTTAATCTGAAGAACATGGATAAAGATGCACAGACTGCACTGAGAATGTGACTTGTTGTAGCTTATGTGTCTTGTATGAATGAAGCCCTTGGTTCTATTCCTTAGGACCACATGAACAGAAAAGGCCAGAGGTGGCAATGTGGCTTAAGTTGTTGAGTGCTAGCCTTGAGCAAAAGAAGCACAGAGACAGTGCCCAGGCCATGAGTTCAAGCCCCAGGACTGGCAAGAAAAACGTGTACAGCCTGCATGTTGTCTGAAAACGATAAGTAAAAGGTAAAATAACAGATACATGCAAAGTGGCTAATAATCTGTTACCACACATTTTCAATCCTGTATGTCCAGGTCTTTGCTCAATACTTAACATACCCTCAACAAATATTCGGAATGAATAAATTCAACAATGACCACTTTATAAGAGATTTAATGAAGTAGAAATTAAACCTGAAAATGGGAATGGCCAAAACTTAAAACTGAATTAGAAACCTGTAGTTAGTGTTAAAGTAAAGTCTTTGCATCTCTGAGTCAAAGGTTAATGGGGGACCAGATTATGTGAGAAGAATAGATGATAGTTTGGTAGTAAGAAATTTTACATTTCTGAAGAAATAGGGACAAACATTGTTGATCCCAAACTTAACAAACCATTGTTTTTCAACATGGACGTAGGAAAAAAGAGGTAAAAATGAGCATATACAGCCTACAGGAAAGAAAGAGTTATGCTTATGAAGATATCCGTAAACACCAGGATGATGATTACCTATGTAAGTAACCCTCTGCGTTTGTTCAAACAGAAGACAAATGTGCTTTTATAATAATTCATCAGGTCATTTGGCCCCCAATTACTGGTTTACTCTAATAACTTCACATAAAGAACTAAGTGACAATGATATGCATTCTGTGCTCTTTCTCATGATTGTTAAATCTTGGAATGTACATATTTTTTACTAATTTTTGCTGGTCTTGCCTCAGATTGTGAGCAGTGTCAGAACTTCTTCATCAACAGCTACACTGTTCATGGGCCACCTATATTTGTAAGAGATAATGTGGTGGACAAGGGGCATTATGACCATTCAGTCCTCAATCTACCCACTGGGCTGAGAATTCATCAGTACAGTATTCCTGAGGCTGGGCTTAGAGTATGGAATGAGGAATCTGATCTGCCATTGGGTTTGCACTTTAGCCCCTATGAGGGCTTGTTCATAGAAGACAAAGATGCTGACAATAGGTACTCCTGGATGGTAAGAAATGCCCTCCCTTTACCCCCTTTCTCTAACTCCATGTTTCCCCCTGTGCCTCCAATGAAACATTGCTAGGACATGGACAAAATAGTTGTATGTGTTTGTGGAATCTGCATAAACAAGGACATTCTGATTTAGGATCAAAGTATAGTGCATATATACAGAGTGTGTTAGAGGCAAAGTGCATTCACGCTTAAGGAGCCTCTGTTAGGACTATGACAAATCCCCTCAGATGTGTAGACGGCATCCTATGTGTTCACAATCCATGCAGGCTCAAAGAGCATCACTGGAATCAAGTAATGTGATTTTGCCTATTATTACTCAAAAGCCTTTAGCTTGTCTTTCTGAAACTCAGATCACAAAAAGGAGAAACTACTATGTGTAGATGCAAAAGATAAATCCCAGGCCATCTGGAGTGAGTCCAGCAGTCATTTTCATGGTTCCTAAGAAGATATTCTCTTCACAAGACTTGCACCCTGATCATCACACCTTTCTCAATGGATTCCCATATCTCCATTTTTCTTTTGCTGTACTTGGTGCTTTCAAAATTATGAATATTTGAGGGAAAAGAAATAAAATATAAAGAGTATTGCTAGGTTCCATAGCTCAACCTTTAATTTGGACTTTTGAGATAGAGATGATGAGATCTCAGTCTGATACCAGTCCTAGCATAAAAGATTATAAGACCCCGATTACTACCAATGGCTGAGCACGTTGGTGCACATTTGTTATCCCAGCTAGAGTGGAAGTACAATGGCTGGATAAAGTGAAGTATCTCCAGCAACCCAGGCAAGCACAAGCAGGATGGCAACCCAGGACAGCAGGGGAAATAATACCTCAAAAATAAACTACACACTGGTGGCTCAAACCTGTTAGTAAGTACTCAGAAAGCTCAGATATGAGTATCATGGTTCAAATCCAGCCCATGGAAGAAAGGCTGTGAAACTCTTATCTCCAATAAACCACCAGAAAATCAAAAGTGGCACTGTGGATCAAGTGGTAGAGAGCTTGCCTTGAGTTGAAGAGCTGAAGGACAACATTCAGGCACAGAGCTTATGCCACTTGACAGACAAAAAATACCTCAAAAATAAACAATACAAAAAGGGCTAGTGGTTCAAGTGGTAGAGTGCTTTTATTGCAAGAGGTAAGTTTAGTTACTGAGTTCAGTCATTAGCTCTGCTATGTATGTATGTATGTATGTATGTATGCATATATATATGTGTACTGTATCAAAATAAAAATTTCCATAAGAGACAAAATTAAGACATCAGAAGAAAAACCAAAGGGCCTAACTTCATTCATAGATCCTGCATCTATAAAACTCATACTGTATATGAGTCAAAGAATTACCCTCAGTAGTTGAATAAATCATATTCCTTGAGTAATTGCAAAACACATGTGGAGATAGAAATGACAATTTCATTGTAGGAGTATTTAAGTATAATTTTTCTTCCTAGTTTTTGCAAAGTACATAGTGCCCTAACAACCTACAAGAAAGAACTTTAGTCTATTAGGGTACACTCAAACACGTAGAAGCAGAGTTGGAGCAGTGGTGAGGTTCAGAAAGCAGTGGGTCTATGATATGTCCTGCAGCCCTGTGCCATGGGGAGCCATTGTCTTATCATGAAACGACATCATGAATAAACAAATTTCCCTCTATTGTCTTTATAAGACAAATGGTTCTCTGAATTTCTATGGGAACATAGTGGAGACAGGTGCATGAGTGAGTCCAATCTAAGGAAAATTACTTGGGCCAAATGTCAAAGGATGTGTGCTAATCTAGAAACAGAGTACATGTCCCCACCCAAATCTATGACATAAACTTTAACTCAATTTAGAGAATCTGGAAATCAATCTATTTGAGACAAATAAGGATTAAGAGAAGTCTGGAACTGGGCTTTGAAAACAGTGCACTTAGGGTTCTAGAGTGGATGAGTATTAGGAGTAGATCCAAAGAGAGCAGAAACTTACCCTCTTAGGTTTCCTTGCTGTGCCTGCTTCAACTTTAGGTATATGAACTGTGGCAGGTACGCTGAGAATCAGAATCTGAGGGCCTTTCAGTACCACAGGTAGATCTTCTACCAAACCTGTCATGTCATCAAGGCAGTATGTGAGCTGCTTGTCTCGTATGGGGATGAGTATTGACAGCAACTGGGCAGTAAGTGGAAGAAAGAGCTCACAGCAGAAACAGGTGGACCTCACTATGGTTCCTTAAAAAGGAAGAAAAGAAGACAAAATAATTCTCTTTAGGAATTTTGAAATATCAACTCATCGGTAGAACAAAAGGCAATTTAACGTGAGAAAAATTTCAAGTTAAGTACCTCTGAATTTAAAGATGCAGTTTGTGATACTTTATTAGGAAAATTTCCTTATTTTTAACTATTTGTCCTGATTTTACATTTTAAGAACTTCATATGTTTGAATGCAATACAAAATATTGTGCTAAAAGGCTTAGAGGCCAAACAAAGAACCTACCAGCTCTCTTTCAAAGAACCAGTTACTTCTGGCCATTGCAGTTTTTTCTTAATTCCCTCCATATTCGCAAATATTATGCATATGTCATTGTTCATTCATTACATAGTCTACATATTCTGTGAATATATTACTAGGAAGAAAATCAGTTAGAATGAGAGTTCCCATAAAGACTTGTGTCTTTGACAAAAATGAATCCATCTTTTCTCAGGGCGTTTTGCTCTAGCCATGGCCCTCAATTCTTGGTTCCATGGCTGCAACTAGGCCTTACTTTTCTTCCTCACTAGAAACAACTAAAAAGTTTTTAGAAACAACTAAAAAGTGTTTAGTAAGGATGTTCTTTCAGTAGAAAGGCCTGAGATGGAGAGAGGAAACAGCCCTGTGAATATCTCCGAGATGGCCTGTCATCGGCGTGGAGAAGTTGACTCCTGTAGTTGGACGTGTCAGTGAGAGGACAAATAAGTTGGCAGTGATATCAGAAAATCTAAGGAAAATATCTGTTATCTGCTACTGGAAAAAGAGAGTCAGTTCATGTTCTAAGAAAATGTAACAGTAAAAATAACTAAGAAATCAGACAGCCCTGATCTATCCAGGTATCTCAGACTGCCCTGACAGATTATCTCCCAACTCTATCAGAAAGCAATTTAGGTCGGGAAATAATCCAGGACTAGTGCCCTCAGCATTCCTGTGATTGGCCCCTCCTACCCCAACTTATAATATGCTTGCTATTTATGATTTAACCTATCCTGTAACTGCTAAGCTAGAAAGTCCCTGCCCTTACTGGAAATGATCATTCCCCAACCAATAAATTTAAGACTAGATTTACTACGAACCACCGACCTATCACAAAATCAGTGTTGTAATGATTCTTCCACCTGCTTCATATACAATAAAAAAACCTTGCTGAACAAGAGATTGAGACTGACAATTTCTGACCTGCTGTATCAGGGAAGATTTGTGAGTCCAGCACGAGCTGTAATAAACGAGCCTCCTGCATTTACATTGGCAACGGCTCTCTGCTGGCCTTTGGGGGGTCTATGGCCTGGTACTTCAGCAGGAAGCAGGAGGACAGCGAGAGTCCAGAAGACAAGAGAGGCACAGGAGTGAATGCACCTTTCCGTGGAGACCACTGGGCCATGCTTATTAAGTTCCCATCATGCACGTGTTGGCCACCACGAAAGTCCCTGGAAGTCCCACTGGTCTGGGGCAAACTGCCTGTTCTAGATCTACAGTCCGAACTTCCCCGGTGGCCCTGGACCTGGCTGGGCTGGAGCTGCACCCACCAGCCATGCTTCCTCCACCCTGTTGCGCATAGCCTCTCAGCCACTGCCTGGTCTTCAGCATCTATGCCAGTGTGGCTCTCTGGGGCAGGCTGAGGCTGAGGTGACCATTCCAGGTGCCTGTTCAAGTCGAGTGAGGCCAAAGCTGTGGTGGAGCCAGTCCTCACACACTTCCAGGTATGTCCAGAAAGGATTGAACGCCACTGGCCCAGTGCTGCCGTCCTCTCCATTCCTAGAATTTACCTCCATGTCCCCACCTTTGTTGTTGAAATTGTTCAGCCACTGTGATCTTAATTTTCATTGTCCTCCTTTGCAGTACTTGAGACTCCTTCCTCTTCTCACCAGGCCACCAGGCCCCATGGGATCCGCCCCAACAACCCCACTCACAGACATTCTCCAGAACCAGGCAGCCTTTGGGCATGCTGCATCCTAAGCCTCCGGCTTCCTGCCTCTTTCCTTGCTTCACCAGCTTCTGCCAAGGCCTCCTCTCCCCTCCACACTGCCCCAAACCCCAACCCCAGTGTGGCCTCCCATGTGGCCAAACTCATCTCCCTACCACGCCCAATCCAACCCCAGTGTGGCCACTGCACTGGAGAAGACAACTAAGGTCCAGCAGCAGCAAAGATGCCACAGTGTACAGCTGGCTGAGAACTGGAGGCAGAGCAGAGAGACCTCTCTCTGATGATCTTTCTCTTCACTTACTCAGGTATTAATTGAATTTAGTATTTAATTTTTGGTACGCAAAATTTCATAAGTATCTTCTTATTAAGCCTTTGCAGAATAGCTGGTAGAAATGCAGTCGCAAAATACGGATTGTGTGTTGTTTAATTTTTTTGAGATTCAGAGATGTTTTAAGTAGTTATAATCATCATGAATTCTCACTTTCATAGCAGAGCGCTATTCAGAAAATAATTACTTATGCATCAATTATCAATTATTTACATGACTTGAAACTTAAAGTTTCAAATATTACAGTAAGCACTTTGATTAATGTTGAGTGGATGGGAGTAGGTTGAGCTGTTGCATACATATATTGTGTGTGTGTGTGTGTGTGTGTGTGTGTGTGTGTGTGTGTGTGTATAGGGGGTGTATATGTATTATTGAAATCAGGGATAAGGATGAGCACTGGTCTGAACTTGTTTACTTTTTCTGAGATATATGGTATTTCTATGTTGGTGGTAGGCTCTGACTGCTTGCCTTTGCCTGATGTGCACTTTGCAGATTTTTTTTGAAATATGCTTCTTATTTCTTATTGACCAGATAGGGCTCTGATATTGCTTTGCCTTTAATCTGCCATCTAGGATCTTATTTTCCTCTTTAAAAATTAACATACAATATACATTTTATCCCCTGTCTTATTTTCCCTTTAATTTGCATTTTGAAATAAGTAGAATAAGAAGTTTGAGCTCTGTATTCATGAAGTTTGAATTTTCTGTTTAATGTAATAACTGGACACATTTGTTAGCACAAAGATCTTAAATTTCTTTTGTAGTTTTAGTTTAAAATACCCTCCTCCATGTTTTTAGCATGGGAAGACA
>NW_024872052.1:0-12278 GCF_019054845.1 Dipodomys spectabilis
AATGTTCCATGTGCTGCTGAGAAAAACGTGTATTCTGATGCTGCTAGGTGAAATATTCTGTAGATGTCTGTTAAATCTAGTTGATCTATGCAGCTGTTTAGGTCTGCGGTTTCTATGTTGAGTTTTTGCTGAGTTGATCTATCTAGTGGCGATAGTGGAGTGTTACAGTCCCCAACAATTAATGTCTTTAGATCTATATGAGATTTGAGAGAAAGGAGTGTTTCTCGGATAAATTTGGGTGTTCCGTTGTTTGGCGAATAACTATTTACAATTGTACTATCCTCCTGAAGGAGAGATCCCTTCATTAGTATGTAGCGACCTTCTTTATCTCTGCTAACTAATTTTAATTTAAAGTCTATTTTATCTGATATTAGTATCGCAACTCCTGCCTGTTTATGGGGACCGTTTGCTTTGTAGATTTTGTTCCAGCCTTTCAAAGTCAAAATGTGTTTGTTTTTATGGTCCTTGCCCAATTTCTATACAAGACTGCCCAACACCTTGCTACCTTGTTATCATCTCCACTGGGTGAGAAGCACATGTGAAGGCTACTCTGATCTAATTCCCTTAGTAAAGAAAGGCATATGCAACGTGAGTAATTTTCTACATTCTGGAGTTGGAAAGTTAAGTTATAAATGATTCTTGATTTTTAGATCCGTTGCTGTTGGTGAGAAGACAAACATACTCATGAAATATTTTTATTTATTATTAGTATGATCAATGAATTAATTCAGATCAGGCATGAAGAAGCACCAAGCTCTTCTCCATGAGTGGTACAGGGATGACGCTGGATGTGATGGAAAAAGATGGGGTCAGCTGAAACAAAGAGGCTACCCCTCTTGATCTTTGCCCTGTGTAGTCAGTATGTCTGAAAGTAGGCCCCTGTCTCTGCCAGGTGCTTGTGGCTCATGCTTATAATCCACGTTATTCATAAGGCAAACATCTGAGGAATGAGGTTCAAAGCCAGCCTGTGTAGGGAAGTTCATGAGACTCATCACTAATTAGGAGCCCAAATATCTGGAAGTGAAACTGTGGCCTAAGTTCTGCTCTTGACTAAAAATCAAACAAACAAGAAAAAATAAACAAACAGAAAAACTGACTGAGCCAGTCCCTGAGATCAAGCCCAAGACCAGCACAAAAGATGGAGGAGGAAGAGTAGCCCTCTTCCATACTAGAATCCGCACTCCGCACCCCCATAGAGAGTTCTCAGAGGGCTGGAGCTGACTCCTCTAGCTAAGTGTCAAAGAGTAGAAATGGAGAAAATGAGCATTTCTGGTGAAAGGAGCACTGGTGCAACAGCAAGCTGGGGCAAAAGGGAAAGGCTCCAGCTTGGCATTGCCAATTACACAGCAGTTATCCCAGGCGTTTTTATGTCTGAGGCCTCTGGACATCTCCAAGGCAGAATATCTCTATTTTAGATTATAAAAAATACTGTGATACTTCATCAGCTGAAACCTTTAAAATGGAGATATTTGATAACTATTTTCCTATACACAAAGATGATATCTACTGCTCATTTAAAAACAAATCCAAGGAAAGAAATATAATTGCAATGGGAGAGTGCTTGCCTTACATGCATGATGTCCTGGGTTCCATCTAAAGCACTGGAGAAAAAAATGAGAAAACATGGAAAAACCGCCCAGAGTTATCAGAGCATAAAAAGAGCATGTCTGTGCAATGGAGGCAAAGTCTCTCTCCCAGAGAAGTTGTCTTTTACTTTGGCCTTGAGCCGTCCTGTGTGCAGGCTCCTTGACATCAGATCATGGCCCATCGCCCCTGGAACAATAAACACTGTGATGAGGTGACTATACCCCAGAGGTAGGTACCAAAATTATAACCTACTCAGAAGGAGTAAAGAATGCATAAAGATCTTGGGTTGGCTTTGTGGAGCTTCGGACTAGGCCTGGGGAGTGATATGACCTGCAGACTGTCCAATGGTCTTGAGAGACATATAGTTCATTCCTAAAGACACCTCATTAATACTTACATAACCCACATCAACTAGTGCCTTCCCTCACATGGGCCTGTCCTGTCTAGCAAGGGTTCTGATGGTCTTTTCCTTCAATAAAGTTATTCTGTCTTACCTCTTCCTTTTTGCTGTAGACTCTTTCCTCAAACAAAGGAGACGAAGGACCTGATCCAGGTGTTACATTTTATTTTTCTTGTCAGTTGAAAGGCTTGAACTCAGGACCTAGACACTGTCCCTCGTGGCTAGTGCTTTTCCACTTTGAGCCACAGGACCACTTCTGGTTTTCTGGTGGTTAATTGGAGATAAGTCTCAAACTTTTGTACCTGGGCTGGATTGAAACTCTGAAGTTCAGACCTCAGCGTCCTAAATAGCTAAGATTACAGGTGTGTGAGCCACCAGTGCTGGACAAATGGTTGTGTGTGTGTCACTGTGTGTGTGTGTGTGTGTGTGTGTGTGTGTGTGTGTGTGTGTGTGTGTGTTGGTCCTAAGGGTTAAATTAATGCCTAAACCTTGACTTGGATTTTTTTTTTTTTTGCTGAAGATTAGTGCTCTACCACTTCAGTCATAGCTCTACTTCGGGATTTTTGGTGGTTAATTAGGGATAAGAATCTCACTGAATTTTCTTGCCTGGACTGGCCTTGAACTTAGATCCTCAGATCTTAGTCTGCTGAGTATCAAGAAATACTAGCTAGAGCCACCACCACCACAGCTGAGTATTGTATTTTATTCCATTCTCTGCTAACTCATGATAAAGAGGCTCTTTCCTAAATTCCCATAGATTTTAGAGTGCTGTGTGGAACACCAGCTACGCACAAGTAATGAAAGCTGAAAATCTCAATGGGAAAATGGTGCCCTTCTATGGATATTCTGCATCATTCACTATAGTACTGAGCAGTCCCATATGCAGACACTATACATCCCATCACCATGGTACTGAGCAGTCTTGTGAACAGAGCCATAGACATTGGATCAATATGGCCCTGAGCAGTCCTGTGTGTAGACCCCAAAGATATCAAATAACCATGACCTTGATAGTTAAGCATGTGACCCCTACATTAGGATAAAAACCCAACAGTGAAGACTTTCATAGGGGAGGCTGGACGTGAGGGAAGTGTTTATTAGAGGAAAGTGACTGCTAACAGATCTGAAGTGGGTGGGTGACATGGTGGAGTAGGGTCTTGGAAAGCCTCTACTGGGAGGTATGTGTCCATGGTGTCTTCAAGGAGCAGATGTGTCAGTGTTAGGGAAGAAATGACTAAAAGAAGGATTGTTTCCCCTGTGGTCTATGGAATTCATTTGCTAGGAACAATCAGGATATAATCTGTGTATGAGAAACAAAGGTTTCACCTATCATCTACTCAATGCATGGTCCAGGGAAACCTTGTGCTGAGTGGCTGACATCACTAAGTCACACATCTGTGAGTACCCATCATGTTTGCAGACTCAACACCTAGGTATACCATGTGTGATTGAAACAAACGCATTCCAGGTGTGTCCCTTGGGCACTGATGATACTCTAGCACAGGTTTGGTGGCAAAACAAAAAAGGCTCAAGATAAAAGCATTCAGGATCCACCAGCTTTGGTGCCCAGGAAGTAGAAAAAAATGTCTGTTTTGAAGCAGGCCATCATGTTGATACTGAAAACCTAATAACTGAATCATATCTTTTGTCTCTATGATCTCAAAGAATGAGTTCATGGATACAGAGGGAAGAATAAAACAGCAATGATTTATTGAAGAAGAGGATATCAAATGTCTTGCTAGACAGGAGGGGTCCTAAGGGAAGGTACTTACTGGGATGCTTTGTACAGGGTTTTATTGTCTGTAGGAGAGAGCTATGTGACTCTCAAGGTCATAGGACAGTCTGTGGCCATATCCATCCCAGACACAATCAGAGATGTCACACAGCCTGTATGAGATATCTGCATCCTTTAGCCCTTTTAATAGATGTCTGGTCCATCAGACGCCTATGAGGCTCAATCAGGTCACTGTTCACATGGAAGTCTACTAGTGGCTCAATTGATAGAGCTTCTCTTTGAGCTTTGTGTTGTGTGGTGTGTGTGTGTGTGTGTGTGTGTGTGTGTGTGTGTGTGTGTGTGTGTGTGTGTGGTTAATTGGAAATAAGAGTTCCAAGAACTTTCTTTCCCTTCTGGGCTAACACTGAACCATGATCCTCAGATCTCAGCCTCATGATTAGCTAGGATTACAGATGTGATCCATAAACAAAGGGCTGAAAAAGTAGTCTTTTAATAAATTCATTTAAAGGAAGTATGAAACAGCACCATTACTTAAAATTCAATCACCCCTCAGTATCCTCATGGAATGGGCTCGAGGACCCCCACCAATAACAACATCTTCACACACTCAAGTTCTTTATATAAAATAGTATTTGTATAGAACCTACAAATAATCTGCCACACACATTCAAGTGTCTCTACATGACATCATGCTTATTAACAGGTACATCCTATGTAGCCAGTGGTTTTACTATAGAGTACAGTACAAGTATATGAGAAGAAAATAGTGTATAATTATTTCCCTTGACAAGCCACATTTGGCGGAATGTACAGTGTTGGCATGTGCAGAGACAATAGCAGGTGAATTAAAGGTGAACCTGAAGATGAAAACTGGCAGGAATGGAGATGAGAAACATGCGAGGAGGTAGAGAAGGAATGGGTTAAGCCCTGAGGCATTTGGAACTTGCGGACTGGAGAAGAGGAGCCAGTGGCCCAATTAACAGTACTGGGGAAGGAAAAGGGATGAAGAGGAAGGATTAGTTCACATATATTTGTTCTTATCCTGTCAAGATTTATTTAGCTTCCTTCAGAATTGAAGTTCTAAGAGAATTATCAGAATTCTCAAGTCCATTCCTTACTAAGTCAGAAATGGATTTCATCTCACAACAAGATGGTAATCACAAAAATATTAAACATCTCCATGGAAGTTTTAAAGGGTAATATCAATCAATGACTTGAATTACCTTGACAAGGAAGACACCTGTAAGGGTTTATGGGAGAGTAACTTTAAAAACTCCAACAATGACAACTGGCTCTTAACAGCCCAACACTCATCATGAAGCAAGGAGCTCTTCCTTCAATGTTGTCTTTTCCATTTTTTGTGAAGCAAGATTACCATATTGTTCCTCTGTAATTTAAGAGACAGTGTCGAGAAAGAGAATGGATAAGTTTGAATCACTTCTTGATGACAAGAAAGCTGAAGCAATTTGATTGTCTCATGACTGTCTCATTGACCAAGGGGCAAAAAGGGTAGTCACAGTTGAGTGGCATTTTCCATCCACACTCCAAATGCATTTCTACTTTCTTCTGCCTGTTCTGAATCCACATAAGCTAGCTTATATTGACAGCATCAGTAAAGACTGACTAGCCCTGGAGGATTGGCAGGGATGGGATGGTGTGCAAAAGGCGGAAGTGACCAGGAGGCCTGAAAAGAAGGGAGGGCTGAAGTGAGAGAACCACTGCAAATCCCTCTTCAAAAAATCCCTCAATGGCTGAACCAATCTTTTCTGTTTCTATGTCTCAAATGCTGTAATTTCTGTAATGAATGCTGAGAGTCACTTAAAATCATAAGCTCTGCCCCTAAGTTTCTTGTCAATTATAAGCCTACGTCAACTCTTGTCCCCACAGGCAAAAAATATGTTCCTCGGGCCATCATGGTGGACTTAGAGCCTGGAACCTTAGACTCAGTGAGATCAGGACCATTTGGCCAGAGCTTCAGGCCAGACAACTTCATATTTGGTATGTCATCATGGTCTATGGGTCCTAACATCCAGGCACTCCAGTGCTGGGCTGAGCCTTTATACACCTAGATATTGTTCTCAGCTAACCCACCTATTCCAGTCTACTGGAGTCATGCCCCTGGCCACTCAGACAGCTCAGATCAGTGCCACTCTGCAAGCACTCTATGACAAAGTAGCCTCTAAAGGGAAAGATCAGCAATCAGGGAAAGCCTCCAACAAGGTTTCAGCACTGCTGGTCATTTCAAAGGCCCAACAATAACAGAGAACTACTTCAGGACACCAGAAATCAAAGCACAGCTATGTGTGAGCAAGGTGCAGACAAGTGCTTGCAGCTTAGCTTTCCTATGATCACACTGTGCTCCTGTCCCTCCTGTGAAAATAACTACATTTCCAGTATTGAGGAAGGCTCTCTGTTCTTCATTTCTACAAGTAGTTGATTTGGGTTAAAATGTATCTTCCTCCACATTGTCTTTATTTCTTTAGAACCTGGGTGATTTGTAGGGTCCCAGATACATTGAAAACATTTCCTTTATTTCACCAAAGTTATCTAAAGTAAAAGCAAAGGTTGGCTCAGAAGAGTCCTATTGTCTTCACAATACAAATGTCACAGTAAATATTCTTGGAGTGTGTGTCTCATCATGTCTGATAGGCCAGAGCGGGGCAGCCAATAACTGGGCCAAGGGCTACTACACAGAGGAAGCCGAGCTGGTGGAGCCGGTACTGGATGTGGTGAGGCGGAAGTCAGAAAGGTGTGACTGTCTACAGGGTTTCTAGCTGGCCCACTCCTTGGGAGGTGGCACCAGGTCAAGTATGGGCACCCTGATTCTCAACAATATTCAAGAAGGGTACCCAAACCGCATCATGAACACCTTCAGTGTCATGCCCTCCCTGAAGGTGTCAAACACAGTGCTGGAGCCCTACAACACGATCTTCTCTGTCCACCAGCTGGTGGAAAATGCAGATGAAATTTTCTGCATCGACAACGAGGTCCTGTACAACATCTGCTTCTGTAACTTGAAGCTGCCCATGCCCAACTATGGCGACCTGAACCACCTGGTGTCAGCCACCAACAGCGGGGTTACCACCTGCCTGTGCTTCCCTGGCCAGCTGAATGCAGACCTGCACAAGCTGGCCTTGAATCTGATACTCTTTCCCGCCTGCACTTCTTCATGCCTGGCTTTGTGCCCCTGACCAGCCATGCCAGCCAGCAGTACCATGCTCTCTCAGTGGCCAAGCTTCACCCAGCAGATATTTGACGCTAAGAACTTGATGGTCACCTGTGGTCTCCGCCATGGCTGCTACCTGACAGCGGCTGCCATCTTCCGAGGCTGCATGTCCATGAAGAGGTGGATGAGCAGATGCTCAACGTGCAGAACAAGAACAGCAGCTACGTTGGAGACTGGATCCCCAACAATGTGAAGACGGCGGTGCATGACATCGCCCCTTCCCTCCCCCCCTCCACATGGACTCACGATGTCGGCCACCTTCATCGGCAACAACATGGCCATCTAGGATCCCTTCAAGTGCATCTCAGAGCAGTTCAGTGCCATGTTCCAGTGCAATGCATTCTTGCACTGGTACATAGGTAAGGGCATAGATGAAATGGAGTTCACTGAAGCTGAGAGCAATATCAATGACCTGGTGTCCGAGTACCAGAAGTGCCAAGATGCTACTGCTGATAAACAGGGGGAATTTGAAGAATACTTGGTGGAGGAACTAGTTTAAGACTTCCCATTGCTAGCAGTGCAACAGGAGTGTCAGAGCCTGCCTACTTCTCAAATTAATGGTGCTTTCCTGAGCTCCTGTTGTCCTGCAGTGGGATTCTTGCTGTGTATCATTATGCACAGCCTTTCCTGTCAGGAACTCACTGGTGGTGAATGTAAAAATACAGATTACTTTTAAATATGATTGTATGAAAGCCTTATTTATATAAATAAAGAAGTATACATTTTATACTCTTAGTCCTTATTCTTCTTAAGAATCCCTTTTATTCTTTCAATGTATTTGAAATATAAAGTTGGCCAGCAGGATTTAATCTTAGCAATATAGGACTGGTGCTCAAGAGGAGTTTCAAATTCATGGTGTTCCTGCTATTTTGAAGAGGAGGATGACAAACGCCAATATTTTTTATTTTCCCTGGCCCAGTTTTAAAGTTAGCAATCTCTCAATAGCATGCCAGTAGCAAAAAAGCAGGTTGAAGAGAAAGAAAACCAAATCTAGATGTTACAATTTTCCTAGTACCAATTTGATGTTTGGAGTACTGAAAGGATTGACGTTCAAGGCTTGTCTGGGCACTGAGGTAGCAGGGCCTCTTCCTCCTTTATTCTGACACAGGACTGGCTATACCTGCCACCCATTACACATTCCACTTTGGGAATGGAACCACAAAAGGCAGTTATGAATACTGGCCATTACAGATCTACTTCTCCTTCACACAATGGTAGGTTCTTGTCTCATGCCCCATCAGAGGGATTGCAGTCACATTCCCCAGAAACAGTAGCAGGAACCCCGATCCCTGTGCTTACAGTTCAGTTTACAGTGAAGCAGAACTCACAGGATGAGTGCAAGATCTTGGTTGCCAGGGTAGTTTCTCAAGGCATCTGGCAACATTAAGGACAGAAGTGAGTCTAGCTGTTTGAGGGAGTGAAAAGCTGACCAGCCCCATAGTGTATCAAGAACTGCTTGATTCTCTCCTTCCAAGTGAAGGAGAGAAGGGGAGACATGGCCCAATGACCCATTCTCATACTCACTTTTCCAGCATTCAAAGCTATCTGAGGCCCACGGGGAGTTGTAAGGACAAAAGGGATGCATGGAGCTAGCCTGTTGGGTATGGTTACTTTACATGAGTAAGATAGAAATCTCAATTGCTTAGAACCTACAATGGCCAGAAAGAGGTCGAACACTTCTGTTTTCACTGGAGGCCAAATCAGTCAAGGGTTCTTTTTGCCAGAATCTTTCACTCCTCTTGCAGTGAGGCTTCAGGTAGGTTGTCTGTGCCAGGCATTCCTCCATAGACACCAATAACCTGTAATCCCCTTTTTATTCAGAAACAGGACCTATGGGAATCCAGCAACTTTTAGAAAGCTCTAAGAAAAAGATACTACTGGGTGAGGTGGAAGTTCCTTGCTGCTAGTAAAGTTGGGAAATAGTAAGTTCCCTAAGCTTTCCTCTACCAGGCCTGAGGTTGGAGTAGGGTGGAGATGAGTGGGGTATAGATCTTTAAGCCAAGCTGATCTCACTTATTAGAAAGTAAACTTCCCCAGGGGGTGATCTGTGACTAGAAGCAGGATGTTTTCTGTCCTTGCCCCAAGGCATATCAAAGTGCAAATAGCTTCCAATGTGGGAGTCCTAGGGAGTAGGTGTTGGCCAGCAAATTGACATTCCTGGGTCTCTAGTCCTGGAACTGATCAGGTTGGATGATCCCCAAATCCAATAAGGCTGCTGGGTCAGAACTGAAGGCAGGTCTGGCCAAGGCACTCTCACTCCTCAGTGGGTTAAGGACTGAGGCCAAGCTGTGATGGAGGCCCCACCTAGCATATCTACCAGTATTTGACTAAGAATATTTTTGTTTTCTCTTAAGTACTTATTTATGAGCCTTTTCTGGTGGCTTTGGATTATTACTTTACATTCTTGACGAAGTAGTTCTTGTTTCACAATTAATGACTCTTGCCTCACCCCTCAGAAAACTCTTGTTGATAATTTTATCAGTAGATCACCATATATTTCTCAGGCATGGTTTTGTTTCCTCCTAGCCAGAGCTATGCACTAATTGCCACACAAGCCAACATTGAGGTGACTCCTATAGACAGGGTGATTATTTTGTCCAAATGCTAAGTGCAGCATCTCACTTATTCTCATGTACCTTGGTAACTGTATCAAATACTTAATAGAGTCCTTGACTAGTATGATAACCAAAGCTCTGGGTGAAGATGCAACTCAATGGTAGAGTACATCCCTGGCATGCACAAGACTCTCTGTTCAGTCCCCAGCACCAAAAGGAGGAAAGGTAACAAATGTTAGAAAAGTGGGGTTGAAATTAGGAAAGTAACTCCATTTGTAATAGCCCCACAAAAAATAAAATACCTAGGAATTAACTTAACCAAAGAAGTGAAGGACCTCTATGATGAAAACTTTAAAAACGAAAAATGAAATGAAAACAGAACTTAGAAAATGGGAAAAACCCCCATGCTCCTGGATTGGAAAGATTAACATCGTGAAAAGGGCAATACTTCCCAAGGCTATCTACAAATTCAATGTGATACTTATCAACATTCCAACCTCATTCTTCAGGGAATTAGAAGAGGCAATCCAAAAATTCATATGAAACAATAAAAGACCCCGAATAGCAAAAGCGCTCCTCAATGGAAAGAACACTGCTGGAGGAATATCAATACCAAATTTCAAACTCTACTATAAAGCCATAGTAATCAAAACAGCTTGTTATTGGCACAAGAACAGACCTCAGGACCAATGGAATTGAATTGAAAACCCAGAAATGATCCTACAGACCTATAGCCATCTAATCTTCGATAAGGGATTTAAAAAAACAGAATAGAAGAAAGACAGCCTCTTCAGTAAATGGTGCTGGCAAAACTGGTTAACTACTTGTAGAAAACTAAAGCCAGATCGTTATCTATCACCCTGCACCAGAATCCACTCCAAATTGATCAAAGACCTCGAAGTCAAAGCAGACACTCTGAAAACATTACAGGATGGAATAGGAGAAACCCTAGGTCTCCTTGGCGCTGCCCGAAATTTTCTTAATAGAGACCCAGAAACACAGGAAATCAAAGAAATGTTGGACAAATGGGATTGCATTAAGTTGCAGAGCTTCTGCATGGCAAAGGACATAGCTAGCAAGATCACTAGAAAGCCCACGGATTGGGAGAAGATCTTCAGTAGTCATACAACGGACAAGGGTCTCATATCTATAATATACTTGGAACTCAAAAAATTAAATCCCCCAACAACAAATCCTCAAAGAAACAATTGCCCAATAAATAAGTGGACTAAAGACTTAAAGACAAACTTCTTTGAAGAAGAAAGAAGGATGGCCAATAGACAAATGAAGAAATGCTCAACCTCCCTAGCCATAAAAGAAATGCAAATAAAAACAACATTGAGATACCACCTCACACCAGTTAGAATGGCAAAAATCAAGAACTCTAATAACAACAGTTGCTGGAGGGGATGTGGACAGAAGAGAACCTTACTTCATTCTTGGTGGGAGTGTAAACTTGTTCAACCACTTTGGAAAGTAGTATGGAGGTTCCTCAAAAGACTCCATATAGAGCTCCCCTCTGACCCAGCAATCCCACTTTTGGGCATTTACCCAAATGTTTACAAACAAGACCACACTATAGCTACCAGCACAACTATGTTTATTGCAGCATTATTTACCATAGCTAAGATCTTGAACCAACCCAGATGCCCCTCAGTAGATGAATGGATCAAGAAAATGTGGTATATACACAATGGAATTCTATGACTCCATCAGAAAGAATGACATTGCCCCATCTGTTAGGAAATGGAAAGACTCAGAAAAATTATATTGAGTGAAGTAAGCCAAGCCCAAAGAAACATAGGTCCCATGATTTCCCTTATTTGCAATATCTAGTATATGTATGAGTCAAGCAAAAAAGGTCAGATAAGGTGATGTTAGGAAAATGAACCCTAAGATATGTATTTTATATGTTTTTTTCTTTCATGCATTTGTTTCTAACGCAATTATAAGATTATTTCTTTGTTGCTTTGTATATCCCTCCCCCACAGTATAACCCCTGCTTTCACTATATTTGATGTCGGTATAATTTGTGGAGGGGAAGGGGATAAACAAGTAGTTCAAATAAGGATACAGGTGGACCTGTTGTAACAATGGGAAGTACAAGTTGTCATGTCGAAAACGAACTTTACAACTTGCGGGGGGGGGGGGTTGGGTGGGGGGGCAGGGAGGATGGGAAACGATGAGAAGGGTAAACAAAGGAAGAGGCTACAATTCTTGATAAGAAATGTACTCACTATCTTGCCCATGTAATTGTAACCACTCTGTATAGTATTTTCACATTAAATAAAATTAATCTTTGCAGCAAGAAAAACATAAAATAAAAATAAATTGTAAAAAAATAAAATCAACAACAACAAAAAAAACAAAAAACAAATGTTAGGCTCAGAAGACAAAATATTAGGACTCATGGAAAAACACACAGATTGGCACTGAAGAGTTGTGTCATGAGGGAACACTGGTAGAATGTTTGTAGGGGGAAAGAAGAGAGCCCCTTGATGTATGTACCCTTTTAGAAAGCACAGGTAGGAACAGGGAATGAACCTCTCGTAGTCATCCTAGGCCATGGAAGGAAGAAGCCCTGACATGTATGTTGCTCTAATGGGACCAGAGTCTAAAGTGGCACCACCATACCAGGCCACAGCCCAACAAGAACAGGTTTTTCAGAAGGACCTTCTTGCACTGGAGAGATTTCATTTGACCACTTTGGCCTTGTTAATCATATTTCCTTACGCTGTTTCCTTTTTCCTTCCACCTTGTCATACTTATAGCAGA
>NW_024872053.1:0-45437 GCF_019054845.1 Dipodomys spectabilis
TTAACTAAATTAAAAAAAATAAAGCTCCCTGGTTTGGATTTTCTGCAAGTTTTCGTTTCTAGCCTGGGAATTGAACTCAGGGTCTTGGTAACTCTGTAGAAATGTGAGCGAAGAGTTCCCATTACT
Organism: Dipodomys spectabilis; assembly: GCF_019054845.1. Lineage (NCBI taxonomy): Eukaryota > Metazoa > Chordata > Mammalia > Rodentia > Heteromyidae > Dipodomys > Dipodomys spectabilis. The sequence continues at coordinate 127 of NW_024872053.1, forward strand.
TGAGTTCAAACCCCATGCCAATCAAAAATGAAAAAATAAGTCACTGACCTCTGAGTAGGGGGAGGTAGTTGTGGAGATGGGAGGGAAGGGATGGTAGGGGGAAAACACAGGAGGAGTAAACAATGCTTAATAGGGAATGTACTCATTACCTTGCTCCTGGAACTGTAACCCTTCTGTAGAACATTTTTACAATAAAAACATACAAAAAAAAGAAAAACAATGTAGTTCTCAGAGAAGCACTTTGGAGGTAAGGGAAGGATGTTTGAATAGCTGTACAAAACTCTACACTGCTTTTTTTAATGTTCAGTATGGAACTGAGTAATCGTAACTGCTTCCACTAAAAAAATTAAGTCACTTTCTTGGAACTGGGGCCAGTATTTCTGCCATTGCTACTTTTTGAGCTCACCGTCCAGGTAACTCTTTTGTACCATGGGTGAATGCGAAGCTCATTGTCCTTGAGGAAAAGAAATTGAGGATAGAGTTCCCAGGGCCTGAATGATGGCCCTGCAATGGAAGAAATATTTCTATACATTGTAATACATGATATATACTTATATATGTATGTTAATTTCATATTATGAATTTTATTATTGATTTTGTATTTGATTTTTCTTTCATTCATTTATTGATTTTTGTATTTAGTATTATTATACACATAATATTATATTTTGCACATCTATTATAAAATTGTACACAATAATTTAGGACATTGACTCATTTTTCATTAACATTGTATTAAGTGTTGAAACATGATACATAATTAAATGGAAACATTTTTCACAGTCTTCACATGTTTAGAGTCCCTCCCAAGTATGAGCTTTGAGTTCAAGCACCAAGACTGACAAAAAAAATTGAGCCTGGTGAGACATATTCTTCTGGGACTCAGAGGAGGGCCGAGGTTATAGGTAAGAGGTAGGGTAGAGGGCAGTGCTGGTGGCTCACCCCTGTAAGCTACTCAGGAGGAAGAGATATAAGGATCCTAATTGCAAGCAGGAAAGTCAATTTAAGAAAATTTGCTCCAATTAAAATTCCAAAAAGCCAGAAGAAGAGCTGTGGTTCAAGTAGTACAGTGGTTCAAGTAGCACAAAACCTCAGGGATACGATAGCATCCAGGCCCTGAATTCAAACCCCAGGATTGGCACACACACACACACACACACACACAAACACATACACACACACACACACACACACACACACACACACACACACACCAATATAGAGCATTTCCCAATCAGCCTGCACAAATTCCATCTCTAGGAACTCAATATTAAAAAAAAAAAACAAAAGATGGAGAAAGGAAGGAAAGACTTGCTCCAGGAAGTGATATACCCTGTGCCAAGATTTCACAGTAGTTCTAATATGGGTTACAAGGCAGAGAGCCTCAGGCACAAAGTATAGCATGGACAAAGGTCCTGAGGTGTGTTGTAATATAGGTCGTGTGAATGGTATGAAGGTTTTATCGCTTCAGAAAAGTCTGGCAGGATATTCAAGGCTAGGTCAACGTTTAAATGAGTCACAAGGCAGAGGGTGAGGTCCCAGAATAGCGTCCAAGGGGAAGAATAGCTTTTCTTTTCGCCAGGGACCCAAAGCCATTTCCTCTGTTTGGAAACCTGTTTTCACAACTCCTTTCCCTCATGACGCCTTTGCATGGAGGAGTCAGGGCAAACGCAGGGAAAACCTCTTGCTTTAGAAAAGCTTCTAGCCCAATGCCACCAGTGGCTCAACCCCTGTAAATCCTAGCTACTCAGGAGACTGAGATATAGATCGTGGGTCAAGCCATTTCAGGAGAGGAAAGTTAATGAGACTCTTCTTGCCAATTAATTACCAAAAATTGCAGCCAAAAGAATCCAGAAACATATAAAAAAATCATACATTATGACCAAGTAGGCTTCATCCCAGAGATGCAGGGATGATTTAACATATGTAAGTCAATAAATGTAATATTGATCAATCCATTGGTTTGGATCAATCCAATTGATCCAATCAATTGGATTACATTGTAAAATGTAAAATTGATCCAAGGTCAAGAATCACATGATTATCTCCATTGATTTGGAAAAGGATTTTGATAAAATTCAGCACTCATTCATGTTAAAATTTCTGGAAAAAATAGGAATAAAAGGAACATTTCATAAGACAATAAAAGCATTACATGGCATATCAAAAGCCAATATTATGCTTTATAGGGAAAAACTAAAACCAATTCCCTTAAAAACAGGAACAAGGCAAGGATGCCCACTCTCTCCACTCCTCTTCAATATAGTTCTGGAATTTTTAGCCAAAGTAATAAGGCAAGAAAAATGCATTGAAGGGATCCACATAGGAGATGAAGAATATAAACTCTCTCTTTTTGTAGATGGCATTATTTTATAAGTTAACGATCCCTAAAGCTCCATCCCCAAACACTTAGAGCTTATAAACCAAATTGGCAAATACCAGGATTCAAAATTAACCCACAAAAATCAGTCGGCTTTCTGTAAACCAACAAAGTACAAATAGAAATGTATATCAAGGGAACAACCTCATTCACAATAACCTCAAAAAAAAGTATTTAGGAAGTAACCTAACCAAAGATGTAAAGGGTCTATTTCATGAAAACTATAAAAGCCTAAAAAAAGGAATCTTAGAGGATACCAGGAAATGGAAAGACTTCTCATGTTCCTGGATAGGCAGAATTAATTTTGGTGAAAATGGCCATACTGCCAAAATTAATAAACATATTCAATGCAATTCCCATTAAAATTCCAATGGCTTGCTTTACTGAAATAGAGAAAATATTCTAAAAGTTCATATGAAACAACAAAAGACCTAGCACAGCCAAAACAATTATAGGCAAAAGAAAGGATGCAGGAGGGATCATGATACAGGACTTCAAGCTCTATTATAGAGCCATAATCACAAAGACAGCTTGGTACCGGCACAAAAAGAGACCCAAAAATCAGTGAGACAGGTTAGAGGACCCAGAAATATAGCCACATAGGTACAGTTAGTTGATATTTGACAAAGGAGACAAAGACATACAGTGGAAGAATCATAACCTCTTCAACTACTGGTGCTGGGAAAACTGGCCACATGCAGAAAACTAAAAGTGGACCCTAGCCTGTCACCATACACTAACATAAACGCAAAATGGATTAAAGATCTTAACGTCAAGCCCGAAACTCTGAAACTATTGCAGGACCGAGTATGAGAGAGACTTGGAATTATAGGCAAATGCAGGAACTTCCAGAACAGATTCCCAGGGTCACAACAAATTGGAGAATGACTTGATAAATGGGACTACCTTAAAATAAAGTTTCTGCACAAATAAATAATAGCAACCAATCTAGAAAGAAATCCAAATAATTGGGAAAAATATTTACCAGCAATATATCAGACAAGGCTCTAATATCAATTATATACGGTAAACTCGAGAAACTAACCCTTTACAAACCTAACAAACCAATTTTGAAATGGTCAAGGGAGCTAAAGAGAGACTTCTCAGAAGAAGAGGTAAAAACGGCAAAGAAACACATGAGGAAATGTCCATCATACCTAGCTGTAAAGGAAATGCAAATAAAAACAACTCTGAGATACCACCTTACCCCAGTCAGAATGGCCCACATCCTAAATTCAGCCAATGACAAATGCTGGAAGGAATGCAAAGAAAGAGAAGCATTACTGCATTGCTGGTAGGAATGTATACTAATACAACCACTTGGAAAGAAGTATGGAGGTACCTCAGAAAGCTAAATATCGACCTGTCCTATGAACTGGCCATACCACTCCTAGGCATCTACTCAGAACAACAGGAACCAGTATACAAAGACACACACTCCTTTATGATTATTGCAGCACTGTTCACAATAGCCAAAATTTGGAAACAACCCAGATGAGTCACTACTGATAAGTGGATCAAAAAATTGTGGTACCTATATACAATGGAATACTATGCAGCCATTAGACAGGACAAAATGATGGCATTTGTAGGGAAATGGATGGGACTAGACCAATTTATTTGAGTGAGGTAAGCCAAGAACAAAGAGACAAATGGCACAGGATCTACCTGATATGTGGATTCTAAAGCCAAAATGCAAAAAGGTATGACAAAGTAAACAGGATCGAGAAACAAAGGACAGACACTCTTTTTGTTGTATCACCATTAATGACTCCATGTTCTTAATTATGTAGATGTTAGAAATATGCACGCAATGGAGGGAAGCCAGGAGGAGGAACAGAAAAAGTGGGAAATGGAACAACATACAACAAAGTAGTCCATCAGCTGCACTGGACATAGAAGAAAAATATCTAAGTAACCCAAACACAATGATGGGAAGGGAGGAATGAGAGGGAAAGAGGGAATAGCTTACACTAAGCAAAAGGGAAAAAATGTAAACATCACTTGAGTTGGGAAAAATAATTTGGATTTTCAAAGCTCATAGGATTAACAAATTTTAGACCATGATAATGATAATTTGCCTTGTCAAGGTTAAAATGTGTTTGTGACTTTAAGTATCACAATTCCACAATATTATGAAATATATGTAATCACCTATTTCAATTTTGACAAAAACGTGTGAGAAGGGAAGGGTTATGGGGGATGGGTGACAATGTTGTCAGACACCTTGTATTCATATACTGTTTTGTAGAATGGGAACTTCTTTCTACAACTACTTAAAAATAATAATACAAGGAATTTAAAAAATAAACAGGGATGGCAACTGATAAGTTCAAATATAAAATAAGAAATTAAATCCAATTGGAAGGCAAATTTCTTTGGCGAGAGTAATGTAGTTTATTCTATAGCAAGTCTCCTTCAGCAATAATTCCAAAAGCTAGACCTCAAGTAAGTGAAGTAAACTAAGAAATGGAGATACAAAAAAAAAAAAAAACTTCACCCACTCTTTCTTGCCTGGACAGCTGGTGTGGGTAAAAATTTATCATGCTCCTGAGTTAGGACCAAAGCAGCAAGGACCATACTTGGTCGTGCTAGGACCAATATACAGAGAAGGCTGCAAGATGAACTGTTCAGAGACACCCAGATGATCCCTTAAGGATAAGACTTACTGTTAACTACTGCTAACTAGTGTGTTTCTATAATTTACTTGTTTTCTATTAAATTTGCATTTTAAGCCTGTTCATTGGGTGGAGAGAAGGGAATTTTTAGGATCTGGTAAGAAGGAATCAAGGATTTGATTGGACATGAAAACCAGTGGGGGGTGTGTAAAGCAGCGGGGCCCTAATAATCAGCAGCACTATCAATGAGGCCCTATATCCTGGCCCACTGGAGTGCATGGGACATACTACCAAAGGGCCAGAGTATCTTGTTGGAAGGGGTAGGATGTCATCTTCACATGATTAGCTGTGAAGAAGTGATTGGGGAACGGGCAGTTTGTGAAGTGATGGTTGAATACTGTTAGGCAGGAGACCCACTGGAGTGATGGAGGGGTTCAACCTATGTATACGCTGCATGGTCAGAGAAATGGAATTGGAGAAAATCAAGAAAGGAAGTGGTGAGACAGTAGGAGGGGAAAGATTTGGGAGAAGAGGAATTTAAGGGAGAATAGGAGGGAAAGTATGCCAATTGGCCACCAGGCCAGAGGAGTGTAGGCCTGTGGAAAGTGGAGAGGCCTAAAGAGCAAAAGGAAGTGATGCAAGGGAAAAAGGGAAATGAAGGAATGTCTATAAAGAAGGAGGGAGTAAGGCAAAAGGACAAAGCCTTTCCTATTGAAGTTTGGAACTTTGGAGATGATAATTTGGGGAGTTGGTGCTTTGCAGACCAATTAACTATGAGTGACTGCCCATTGGAGGTCTGAGATTTGGTGTTTGGGTTGGCTTGTCACTGAGTGTACAGCCCAGGACAAGGTAAATGAAGGCACATTTCGAGTGTAAATAAAGTTATTTTCAATGTGCCTCATTGGATTGTCTTGTGTTTTATGCATCATACGTATACTAGTTCACGTTAGTAGTCTCAAAGGCCATGAAATTTGTAAAATTTATGAGCTCATAATCAGTTTGCAAATCCGAATGGGACAATGATGGCAATATGATGTCACAATATCAAGTCATAATAATATTTTGATGTAATAATTAGTTGGTGATTCCATAATGGTGATGAGGTCATAATAGGTTTATGATGTCACAATTGGGTTGTTGATGTCACAATGGCATGCTGGACTTCAATTTTCATTAACTCCCAATGAGAATATGAATTCAGAATGGGAATGTGAGATCTACAAATTCATGCATTGGCCCAAATGTGATGAACTCCCAACAGGTATGTGATATCACAATGTAACACAATGCTCATGATATCTGACAATGATGACATAATTTTCATGGTAGAGTGCATTTCTAATATCACACATCATACCTGAAATATGAAGTCAAAAACATTATGAGATCACAAAGGCCTATGTATCACAAGGGCATCATGTCAAAGTTATGAGGAAAGGACTGGTTAATGATGTCACACTGGTGATCCTGCCTCCAAGGGTTTGTAATATAATGGTATAATTGATCTTAATTGTTAGACCACAATGATTATATGGGTAAACAACTTAACTTTGATGTCACAAAGGCCATATGATTTTTCAAAGGTGCTAAGAGGTCATAACCGATTGAAATGTCACAATGTGATTGTGATGTCACAATGGCAATGTGATGCTGCAATAGCTTTGTGATATCACATTGGTAATGAGGTCACCCATGGAATAGTGATGTCACTACTAGTTTGTAATATTACAATCACATGTCTGATTTCAATTGCTACTAGTTTACAATGAGGACAAGAATTCAAGGAAGGAGCTAGAAGTCCTAAAACCCATGACTTTTCTAACATGTTGATGTCATAATAGGTTTGTGAAAACAGAATGGCACAGTGATATCACAATGTCAATGTTATGTCACAATATCATGTCATAATAATGTGTTAAGGGATTTCAGAAGAAGATTGCTGAGGAGAGGTTGGATTCAAAATAAGTGCTCGCAGTTTTAGCAGTTTTAGTGTTCCTGTGAACAGTCCTAGGCTAGAGAATCACACCCAAGTGTGCCATCACCGTACAAAGAGGATGGCCAGAGAGGGAACATCCAGGCAAGGAAAGAGATCTGAGCACTTGCCAGTAGCCACGGCTGCAAGGGCTGGGGTGGCAGTGGCGGTGGCCATAGACACCATACCTACAACAGAGAGTCCAGGACAAAGGAGCCAGACACAGTAGACTAGCAGATTCTACTCAACACCAGCAAGAACTGAGGAGCAGATATCTTCGTCCTGCAGTTTTCAGACCAGAGAGGGTCCAGGAACAAAGAATCTGGTGTGAGTAGAACCCTGACTTCCTCACTCCTTCTCAGGGAGCAGATGTGGGAAGGCCGCCCCTCCCCTCACCACTACTGGAGGTCTCCATCTTTGATACTGACAAAGGCCTGGTTGAGCAGATAACTCCGACTCAGGCCTTGGAGAAAAACAAGAGAGTCATTTTGCAGGTCACAGGAACTAGAAGTGTCCTGCCAGGCTCAGTTCCACCAAGGGAAAGTCACTCTGCCCAGGCAGAGTGAAATTTGTCCTCGGGGAAGAGACTTTCTTCACTGGGTAGACAGAGCCAGAGGCTGCCCCACCATACAGAAGCCTAGACAACAATTGAAATTAAGTAAACATAAACCCTGAGAATGGCTCCAAGCTGGGTTCTGTGAGTGTCTCAGGAGCTAGTCCTTTAGGGAAAAGCTACTGTTTGATGAAAGGCTTCAACCCTACCCAGAACCTAGCCTCATCACTGCATCTCCAAACTAGAGGAAACAGCCATCTCCCACTTTTGTGATACTCAAAGATCTCCCTCTCACTGAACTAGCCTGGGAGGAGGATCACAAAACCCTGCCTAACACAGGGCATTTTCTGCCTGACCAAACTGATTTAAGAAACCAATCAAGCCATAGGAAAACCAAACACCACAAGCAGACCAGAGACTCCACCAAGACACTGGTTATAGATACAGGGGAGATACAGGCTCTTCCCATTCCGCCTCCAAAAAAAACACCCTAAACCAAAGAACTCTTTTTTTAAACATTTTTTTAATTTTTATTTTTTAAGTGTTTTCTGTTGATCTTTATTTTCTCATAATTTTTATTTTTGGTGTATGTGTGTGTGTGTGTGTGTGTGTGTGTGTGTGTGTGTGTGCGTGTGTGTGTGTGTGTGTGTGTATGTGTGTGTGTGTGTTTAATCTCTTTGACCTTTTGGTCCTTTTTTATTATTTTCATTTTTTCTCTTTCTTTATTTTTTGCATGACTTAATTGCTGTTCTGCTCAACTCCAGATACATACCTGTCATCAATTGGTAGGCCTTCTCCCCCATTATGTACATACTTAAGCCAGAAATTTATTACTCAGTTCACAACCTCTTAGGCTTAACTTTTATAATAGCAGTATTATCTCTTTATACCTACATAATTTTCAAGTAACTAATTTTAAAATTTTTATTTTATAGTTTTCACGTTTCCTTTCTATCCCTCCCCTCCTCTCATTCTATCCTTTTCTTCTCTCAATATCATTTCTTTAAACTTACATAATTTTTAAGTGTTTCATTTCCTAAATTTAAATTTAATTTTTCCATTTTTTTCTTTTTTTAAAAAATTTCTCTCCTATGATTCTGTCCAATCCATTTCCCTCTCAGAGATTAGGAATTGATTACATTTAGTCTCATTTTACCTATTCACATCCCTCTAGTCCTATTTTTCCCCGCATTTCTCGCTGAAGCTAATAATTTCTGGTTTGCCAAATCCTTCCTCGTTGTTCTTAACTCATTAATCCATGGTTGTTTGATATAGAATAGATTGTATCTGTTGAACTAGATTGTATCTGCAGCCATTTTGGTTGTGCAACTGAAGGACTCTAGCTGATGCTTACCTTAAAATAGTGTTCAAGCACAAAATTGCTGTTAATTTCATACCAAATGGGCAGAACAACCCGGAAAAACACAAGAAAAATGGCAAGTCCAGGTATCTGAACTTCCACTAATGATAATCATGTGAGAGAATAGTTAATGATAATAATAATAATAGTTAATGATAGTAATAATAATTAATAGTTCCCCCAACAGCTCTACAAACACTACTGGTAAACATGGTGAATGAAATGATTGAAAATTTGCAAAGGTCTCAGTGTGAGCGTGATAGGGACCAAGAGGAGGCAATCCAAATAGTATTACAAGAATCTTGTGAGCATTAGGAAGCTACTTAAAGATTAATACAGGAATTGCATAAGCAGGCTGAGAACCGTCATAGAGAATTACAGGAATTGCTTTAATTTGAGGAAACTAATCAAAGAGTAATACAGGAATTGTGAGAGCGTGATCAGAATAGACAGAGAGAAATAGAGGCATTCAAAAAATCTATAAAGAGACAGCTGGAACAATTCAGGGAGACCACAAAGGGAATGCAGAATAGATCCTGCCAGAAGGAATGGGAGTCCAAGGAAACCATAACCAATCAGCTAAGTGATCTGAGAATAAACACTGAACACCAAATTAAGGAAGTAAAGCTCATACAAGATCTAAACCAAAGCTCCATCAGGGAATTTGAAGCTATCAAAGCCGACCAGATAAAAGGAAAAGAAATTAAAAACAAATAGAAATTCTTGACAGGTTAGACCAGGCAGAAGATCAAATCTCAGGGACTGAAGACAGCCTAGATATTATAGAGAAATAACATACAAATATCCAAGATAAATCCAAGAAATATGATAGGTCTATTCTATATTTGGAAGACACCATCAGAAGGCCTAATCTGAGGATAATGGATATAGAGGAGCACCTAGAGACAGAAGTTAATGGTCTAGAAAATTTATTTAACAGAATCCTAGCAGAGAACTTCCCAAACATGCAAAAAGATAGGCCTATGGCCTACTCAGATAAAAGATGCTTTCAGAAGCCCAAATAGACCAGAACAGAATAGGACATGTCACCGTCATATTATAATCCACACAAGATCAATTCAGACCAAGGAAAAGATCCTTAAAGCTGTCAAGGAGAAAAGACCAATCACCTATACAGGGAAACCAATTAGAATATCCTCAGATTTCTCAGCAGATATGATGAAAGCAAGAAGAGCCTGGAATGATGTATGCCATGCCCTAAAGAAAAACCACCACAAAGAACAGTGTACCCAGCTAAACTCTCCTTCATAACTGAAGATCAAATAAAAATTGTTCATAGCAAAGAAAAATTGAACAATATATCTCCACAAAACCAGACCTACAAAGGTACTTAAAGATATCCTACACATAGAAAACTAACAAGACAATGGCCAAGAAATGGCATCTAAGCGAATAAAATTAGAACTCAACATGAAAAGCGCCCAAAGACAGTCCTGTAACACATGGAAGCTGAACAACACACTGCTGAATCACCAGTGGGTCATGGAAGAGTTTAGAAAGGAAATGCAAATGTTAATGTTATTCAACAAAAATGAATACACAAATTACCAGCTCCTCTGGGACACAGCAAAGGCAGTACTCCGAGGCAAGTTTATAGCTCTGAATTCTTACATCAACAAGTTAGAGAGATCTGAAACCAACAATTTAATAAGACATCTGAACCTCCTTCAGAAAGATCAGCAAAATAAACTCCAATCCAGTAGACAGAAATAAATAATTAAAATTAAATTAGAATTAACTAAATTATCATCCAAAAACACCATAAAAATAATCAACAAAACAAAGAGTTGGTTCTTCGAAAAAATTAGCAAAATTGACAGACCCTTAGCAAATCTTACCAGAAAAAGAAGTGAACACACCCACATTAACAAACTCAGAGATGAGAATGGGAACATCACCATCAGAACATTATAATGGAATACTTCTCAAAACTTTATGCTAATAAGTTTGAGACCTGGCAGAAATGGACATGCTGAAACTCAACCAAAATGATTTAAATCAACTTAACATGTCCATATCAAGCATAGAAATGGAAACAGCAATAAGAGACCTCATATCTAAGAAAAGCCCAGGACCAGGTGGATTTACAGTGGAATTGTACAAGGCATTCAAAGCAGGGCTCACACCAATCCTCCTCCAACTATTCAAAAAAATTGAAAGAGTAAGTTCACTACCAAATTCATTCTATGATGCCAACATAACCGTTATCCCAAACCAGGCAGGGACTCATCAAAGAAAGAGAACTATAGACCCATTTCTTTGATTAACATTGATGCAAATCTTCTCAACAAAATTTTGGCCTTCAACAATTCATCCTAAAAATCACACACCATGATCAAACAGGATGCAAAGCTGGTTCAATATATGCAAATCAGTTAATATAATTCATCACATCATCAAGAGCAATGATGAGAACCCCATGGATATATCAATAGATACAGAAAAAGAATTTCACAAGTTCCAACACCCCTTTATGATGAAGACTCTGGAAAAACTATGAACCCAGAGAACATACCTCAATACAATAAAGGCTGTATATGACAAACCTACTTCCAGCATTATAATGGTGAAAAACGAAAGCTATTTCCTCTTAACTCAGGAACGAGACAAGGATGTCCACTCTCCCCACTTCTCTTCAATTTAGTATTAGAATGCCTACCTACAGTAATAAGACACGATACAAACATAAAAGGGATCCAAATACGGAAAGATGATGTAAAAGACTCCCTCTTTGCAGAAGACATGGTCTTGTATTTAAAAAATCCCAAAGACTCCACTCCCAAATTACTCATGCTGATTCAAAACTTTGGCAAAGAAGCATAGTATAAAATTAACTCTCAAAAATCAATGGCTTTTCTGCAGGCCAACAGTGAGAAGTGTGGATGAAATCAGGAAAGCAACTCCATTCATAATAGCCCCACAAAAAATGAAATACCTAGGAATTAACTTAAAGGAGTGAAGGACCTTTATGATGAAAACTTTAAAAACCTGAAAAAGGAAGTCAAAACGGAACTTAAAAAGTGGAAAAACCTCCCATGCTCCTGGATTGGAAGCATCAACATCGTGCTAATTGCAATACTTCCCAATGCTATCTACCAATCTAATGTGATACCTATCAATATTCCAAACTCATTCTTCAAGAAAACAGAAGAGGCAATCCAAAAATTCATACAGAACAATAGAAGACCCTGAATAGCAAAAATGATCCTTAACAGAAAGAACAGTGCTGGAGGAATATCACTACCAAATTCCAAACTCTACTACAAAGCCATAGTAATCAAAACAGCTTGGTATTGGCACAAGAACAGACCTCAGGACCAATGAAATGGAATTGAAAACACAGAAATGAACCTACAGACCTATAGCCACCTAATCTTCGATAAGGTAACTAAAAAACAAACAGCATGGAAGAAAGAGAGCCTGTTCAGTAAATGGTGCTGGCAAAATTGGTTAATCACTTGTAGAATACTAAAGCTAGATCCTTATATATCACCCTGCACCAGAATCAACTCCAAATGGATCAAAGACCTCGAGTCAAAGCAGACACCCTGAAAACATTACAGGATGGAATATGAGAAACCCTAGGTCTCCTTGGCACAGACCGAAATTTTCTTAATAAAGACCCAGAAACACCAAAAATCAAAGAAAGGTTGGACAAATGGGATTTCATGAAATTGCAGAGCTTCTGCCTGGCAAAGGATAAAGCTAGCAAGATCAATAGAAAGCCCACAGATTCGGAGAGGATCTTCACTAGCCATACAACAGACAAGGGTCTTATATCTAAAATATACCTGGAACTCAAAAAATTATATCCCCCAACAACAAATCCTCAAAGAAAGAACTCCCCAATAAATAAGTGGACTAATGACTTACAGGGAAACTTCCATGAAGAGGAAATAAGGATAAGGAATAGACACACGAAGAAATGCTCAAACTCCCTAGCCATAAAAGAAATGCAGATCAAAACAGCATTGAGATACCACCTCACCCTAGTTAGAATGGCTATAATCAAGAACTCTAATAACAACAGAAGCTGGTGGGGATATTGGTGGGACTGTATACTTGTTCAACCACTTTGGAAAGCAATATGGAGCTTCCTCAAAAGACTACATAGAGCTCCCAGATGACCCAGCACTCACACTTTTGGGCATTTAACCAAATGATTACAAACAATACCATACTAAAGCTACCAACAAAACTATGTTTATTGCAGCATTATTTACCATAGCTCAGATACAGTCCCTACCCAGATGCTCCTCAGTAGATGAATGGACCAAGAAAATGTGGTTTATATACACAATGGAATTCTATGAGTCCATCAGAAAGAATGACATTGCCCCATTTGTTAGGAAATGGAAAGTCTTGGAAAAAATTATATTAAGTGAAGTAATCCAGGCCCAAAGAAACATAAGTGCCATGGTTTCCCTTATTTGCAATAACTAGTATATGTCTGAGACAAACAGAAACTGTCAGAGAAGTTGATGTTAGGAGAAATGAATCCTAAGATAAGGACTCAAATTGTTTTCTGTTCTTGCTATTGTTTCTGCCATAATTATGACATGATTTATTTGTTGATTTTTATGTCCCTCCCCCACGGTATAATCCCTGTTTTCACTGTTTTTGATGTTGGTATAATTTGGGGATGGCAAGGGGAAAACAAATTGTTATACAGGTGGACTAATTACCACAATGACATGTACAAGATATTATGTCGAAAATGAACTTTACAATTTTGGTGCGGAGGGGTTGGTGGGGTGGTAGAAGGGGAGATATGAAGGAATGGGAAGGAGAAACAAGGAGGCAAAAATGCTTGAAAAGAAATGTACTCATTACCTTGTTCATGTAATTGTAAACCCCCTGTTTGTATTTTCACAATAAAAAATCATAAACTAATAAAGTAAAATTCATGTCAATCTTGTTTTGTCAGTCGTAGGACTCTAACTCTGGGCCTGGGCACTGTCCCTCCTCTCTTCTGCTGAAAGATACCACTGTATCTCTTCAGCTACAGTGCCGTTTCTAGTTTTCAAGAAATATATTGGAGATAAGAGTCTCACAGACTTTTCTGCCCAGGCTGAATTTGAACCACTATCCCCAGATCTCAGACTTTTGGGTAGCTAAGATTACAGGCATGAGCCAACAAAGTCCAGATCTAAGAAAATTTTTAAAAAGTAAGCTTATTGAAACTTCTCTCTTTTTCCAATAAACAATCTTACTTTTTCAGCATTAGTTTATAAGTATGATTTATTTTTAGATGAAACTGTGAATTTTTTAATCGAATCATACATAATTTTACTATTACTCAGTATCTCACAAAAATCCACAGTTATTGACTTTCCCCAACGTCAATTATTACATACTACATTACTTATTATTATTATTACACTCTATATTACATATAATATGAAGTTAAAATAGTTTGGATCATTTCAGATAAATTAGTAGCTGCTATTTTAGCATGATAAATTCACATCTGTGATTTTAAACGAAGGAAAGAAGATTTTCAAGTTAAAATGAAGTATGAATGTGTAGTGTGTCCCAATTGAAACAAAAATTCTGAATTCATACAGAGAAAATTATTTTCTTTCCACTTATGACTTTGTAGTAATACTATTGGAAATAGTGAGGCAAGAGACGAAGAATTCAATCATTTTTTTTGTCAGTCATGAGGCTTGAATTCTGGGCTAGAGCCCTGTCCCTGTGCTTTTCAGCTCAAGGTGAGTGCTCTACCGCTTGAGCCCCAGCTCTACTTTTGGTTTTCTAGTGGTTTATTGGAGATAAGCGCCTCACAGATTTTGCTGCCTGAGCTGGCTTTGAACCGTGATCCTCAGATCTCCTTGATTTTCCTGAGTAGCTAGGATTACAGGCGTGAGCCACCAGTGCCCGGCAAGGACGAAGAATTCAAATCATGTCAAACAATGTCTCTGTATGAAGACCTGCCTATTCCCAGTTGTCACAAAATTTCAAGTGTCTATCTTAGAATTCTATTTGGAAAAGTTCTAAATCATTGATTCTTTTTGTACTTTCTGCTATACGAAACAAAATATAGACACAAAACAATTGAAATAAAATGCACACATATGTTGAAGTCACAACTGGAAAAACAACTAACAAAGTAGAACTCCCCCAGGAACAAAAGCATGTTGTGCCCAGTTTTTTTTTTAAGCACAAAAACTTCAAACACATGTTAACATGGCGTAGAGCCATAAAGATAACTGTGTCTCAGAAATACGGTTGTGTTAATTTGTAATTAAATTCATCTAGATGAACTTAATATAGCAAATCCCTTGAATGGATCAAATTGTATAAAACAATTGTGACTGTATGCGGAGTGAGATCTGCACATATTTAAAAGAATAAAATAACAAAATCATGACATACTTAAAAAATTCAGAAATGTAATGAATAACTCCAAAAGTATCCGTATTGAGAACTAATTTCTACTAATTTAACAAGAAAAAATATGCAAATAGTAGAATCTGAGTATTTTACATGAGTGTAAATAATTTTAAACTACTCCAAATTACACTTTGTAGAAGACTGAATGTAGCTTATCTAAAGGAAAACATCAACTCATGATATGAATGAAATTAAAAATCTCATGAAAAGAGAGAAGTAGTTTCTGGAAAATAGTAGTTTAATAAATGTTGGTCAAAATCTTTCTAGTACTGACAAAATTGCATATCTATTTATTTAGATCCAAAAAAGATCCCAAGTTACTCGTGCGGATTTGAAACTTTGGCAAAGTATCAGTTTACATCTGTAAAATTATTATGGGTTTTAACTCTGGCAAGGAATTCATTTCCTCTTCGATCTGACATATGAATATATGAAAGAACTTCTCCAACTAAATATCAAGACCTAACTAAACATATAACCAGAAAAATCATCATGTAAGCCGTATTGCAACTGGGGTAAAAGTAAAATCAGTCATACTGATTCTGTATTTATTGTAAATGTTTATTTTTTTCATTAATTATTTCCTTTAGCTTGCATTTTTAAAACATTGTGTTACATGATGTATATCTTAGTAACTAATTTTGGATGCCTCGTTAAATTTTGTTCTGAGTATATTGTCTCACTTCAGTTCCTATCCCATGAAATGATGTTGATTACAAAAAATTCTAATAACCACTGTTTATAATACACAAAATCTCATAAGCATGACACCAGTAAGCATTGTTTAACATTTTGATATCATGGTCTCATGACTGATGAGGCCTATCTGCATGAGTATCATTGTACCTAGATTCCTCAGCTTGAATTTTGCTACTGTTAAAAAATATTTATATCTTTATTTGTCACCTATCAGAGATTAAATCTGAGTATAAAGCCTAAGGAAGATGATAAAGCAAGAATTCAGCTTTTCTGGATATAAAGTAAACAAAATTCAGCATAGAGTAACTCACTGGTTTGAAGTCAACCAATTTCTCCAAATCATTCTAAGCATTTCCTTACAATGTGTATTTTTCTCAAGAAGGGAATGGGTAATGTGAGAAGAGGACTAACCAAGCATTGTCTTCAAATATACATAATTTGGATTACCCTCTACATTTGGATATAAGCATTTCTGATAAAAACTGAATAATTGATTATCAGGTCAGGTATAATATATCCTAGTTTCATATACCAAACTACATTCAGAAAATGGTATATACCAATTAACTAAAGAATGTCTTGGCAGAAAAATGGCATTTCTATACTATGTGATGCCCAATTCTTAGGTATATCATTATGCCTCCATTTAATGAATGTGATTGTTTAAATGATTCGTGAAGTATTAATTAAAATTGATCAGTGTCTTATAATATAATTGTGTATAATTATATCCTAGAATCATTCAAGAACGGCCCATTCAATCATGACATACATCACATTCCACTGGCATTCATACGGATACGAA
This sequence comes from Dipodomys spectabilis, assembly GCF_019054845.1. NCBI lineage: Eukaryota > Metazoa > Chordata > Mammalia > Rodentia > Heteromyidae > Dipodomys > Dipodomys spectabilis. The sequence goes on from NW_024872053.1 coordinate 16,931, forward strand.
TGAGTTATTTAGGATCTTCTCCCATTTGGTGATGGCAGGACCAGGATTCGAACTATAGGCTCCATCTCCCACCACTTAAACCTGAGGATAGGGAACTCACCTGTCTGTCCAAGAACATCAGCAAGACCAGTGATTAGGCAGTCACCAGTGGCTCACAGCAGTCCTCCTTGATACTTACAAGGCTGTGATAGGAGGATCATAGTCAAAGTCACCCTAGGCAGGAAAGTCCTTGAGACTCCTTTCCACCTTCAGTGCCAGCAAAGCCAGAAGTAGAGCCATATGGCTACAGTGGTAGAGGGCTAGCCTTAAGCAAAAGCAGCTCATGGACTGTGCCCAGATCCTGAATTCAGGTTCAGGACTGGCAACAAACAGACATACAAAACAATATGTGCAGCCATCAAGCTAAAACAGGTCACCCTCTTGTCCCCAATTGGATTGGACAAAGTTCCCTTGGAAAGGGGCTGGGGGAGCCGCTGTCATCTTGAATCCATCCATGCTGCCTGCATCACAGGATTCTGGCCACACCCCCATTCTTTCACGTTTCTTTCTGTCCAATGGGATACAAGAATGGTGGCCACACCCACATTCCATGATGCTCAGCACCAGGATTCCATTTGGTGTTTGACACTACCACCAGCAGTTGAGGAAGGTAGAGGTGGCTGAGTGGTGAGCAGGAGACTCGAGGAGACTTTGGAGGAGAATAGAAAATTGACATCCTAATCAGTGAGTGGGAGAATAGAGGATTTCCCAGAGCCTGGGAACATGGCCAGCCCATCTTTCCCATCCCAGTGGTCAGATGTCTGAAACAACAGGACTCCATGAAAGAGCTACAGGCAAGAAACTACTTCCAGAGCAGCAGCAAAGGAATCCTCCCATCAGACCTGCAACATTCGAGAAAAAAAAGAACACAGAAAAGGGAGGGATCCCCAAGACAAACACCACTGGGGAGCATGATTCAACAGAGGGTCTGGCCAAATGTGATGCAGACCGTGGGCCTCCCCTGCCTTTGGACACAGGCACAGCCACCAGGGGCCATAGTTTCAAGGGTCCTGATACCATCAAGGATCTGCAGATGTGCTAGTGACACGTGGTGCTCACCCTGGACTGCAGCAAAAGAAGAAACCAGGCACTCAGTGCCAAGATTCCACCACTGAAGCAGGAGAAGACAGACCTGCAGGATCGACTAGAGAAAGAAAGGGAGAAGATAGCCCAGTTACATAAAGCACCACAAACAGAGCTAGAGATCCACAAGTCACCCATACAGAGGTTGGTTTCACCAGAAAGAGATTTACAATCTGCACCAGCCCAAGTGAAGCAGGTGGCCAATGATAAATAATGGTAGCACGAAGCTCTTACCAGCCACCTGCAGGCTGCAGAGTGGTGTGTAGCAGAGCTGCATATGGTGGCTTCTACGGACACTGCTGCACAGAAGGAGACTGAAATGTTCTTTGAACGGCTGAATGATGTGACCCTTCAGCTTGAGGAAAAGACCAGAAGTTTCGATGACCTGCAGCAAGTGAACACAGAGTTGCAGGAGAAGCTGGAAGTGCTCTGGACAGAGAACAGCACCAGAAGAACAGAATCTGCAAGTTCCAACTAGTGCTGGTGGCGCATGAGTTACTGAAGAGACTACTGGACAACCTGAGCTGGATGGTGACCTCAGCAATTCTGGTGAGAGACACGTTCACAGAGGACCTGAGCATTGAGAGGTCCGCATGGAAAGAGGCGATTCAGTGGCTGAACGAGCAGGTGAACCAAATGATAGAGGAGGAGAGAAGGACGAGGCAGGTGCTGGATAATGAGCTGGGGGAACTGAGAACGAAGCTGACAGAGCCATGGCCCACCGCAGGACCATCTCAGGTGGAGCTGCAGTTCCAGGCCTAGGCCTACGGCACACAGATGGCGTTGAAAAAACTGGAGCAACAACTTCACATCCAAGTCCAGGAAAACCAGAAGCTCTGTCTCCAGAACACAGAGCAGCAGGAGCAACTGCAGAGACTGGAGGATAAGGCCAAGGATCTGCAGGAGATACCCTAGACCCCACAAGGTGCATGTGTTTGTGTGTGACCCATAGACAGAGGAAGAGCTGGCCCTGCTGTGGAACACTCTCCACAAGGCGAGCGGTGAGAAGGAGGCGCTCACCAGCATCCTGGACTCAGAGCAACAGGTGAAGAAAGAACTGTGGGAAACCTAGACCATTCAGAGGAGAAGATAGAAGAATGGAAAGAGGTGGCTGAGAGAGGGAGAGAGAAAGAGAGAGATAGAGAGAGAGAGAGAGAGGGAGAAAGAGTTAGGGAGAGAGAGAGAGAGAGACAGGGCCAAGCATCATGGGAGCTGCAGGAGCAGCAGGATCAGTCCCTGGCCCAGCTGCAGGTGCTCAGAGACACCTGTGAGCAGCACATTACCTCCAATGAGCGGCTGAACTCTGAGAAGGAGGCCCTGAAGCAGCACCTGCAGAGGCAGACCCAGCTGCTGGAGCTGCTGAAGCAAGTGTAGGGCCCGAACAACTGGGGGGGCCAGGTGGTGCCCCCAAAGTGGCGGTACACTCTCAAGTGCCTGGAAGTGACCAGACCATAGGAGGAGTGCCTCCAAGTCCAGCTGAGCTTCCTGGCTTTCCCTGGGGAAGTGGAAAGTGTGAGTCCTGGGGAAGAAAAGGAGAGGAGGTTACTCCCCCCGACATGACCATCCCAGAGGATTGAGACATGCCCCAGACCTAGAGGGACATGGATCTGCAAGCCCTCTCAGAGGCTGAGATCCACAGGGGAAATCTTCTGCTGCAGGGGCAGCGGCCTTACTGCAGGTGTCCAGCCCACCTGCAGCTCAGTGCCAGACAGAGCTGGAGCCACAGGCCCCCTGCACTGTGAGCTGCCATCACAGCTGGCGTGGGGATGGCAAGTGGGACACGTGCATCCGAGAAGAAAATCTGCTTCATCCAGGACCTGTCTGATGAGGTGGACTTCCAGAGTCCAGTGGATGAGCTCCACCATCAATGTAGCCAGCTGTCGGCACACATCCGCACCATCGAGGAGTCCTTCATGGCATGTAAAGAGCAGATGTTTGTCCTGGATGAGCTGTGTCAGGAGAAAGCCGAGTATGTGTGCTGGCTCTCCCAGGAGAAGATGAAGAAGAAGAGAGAGCTGCAGGAACTGCTGTGGGTCCTCGCAGGGGAAGGCACGGATAGCGGCTCCAGAAGCAAGCACAGGCTGAGCTCCTGCCCCCACCACCACTGCTTCAGATGCCTCAGGCTCTGGGGTGGGCGAAATGAGGGAGGAGCAGAAAGGTTTTGAAGAATTGTAACTTCAAGTCAGCTTGGAAACTGCCAGAGGAGAGGTCGGGGTTCCAACCCCATAGATGACTCCCCCATGGAGCACATCCTGTGGCAGATGCCTCACATCCAGAGCCGCCTACAGCTTGAGGTCTCAGGCAAGGAGGACTCCTTCCCTTTCTTCTGTAGACTGATGTGGATGATAACTCTCTATGTGACATGCTGACTCTCAAAAGCCTCGGCAACCACCAGAATTAGGTGGCAGGTGGCCTTCTCTCAGGCCTCCATCTGCCACAAGATGGGGGTAAACTATGGGCCAGGTAGGGCAGAGGCTGCCAGGAAGCGGTCCAAATTCAAGGGACATCTAATGGCCCATTGGTGGCCAGAGAAGAGGCTCATGTTATGCTTATCACAAAGAATAAATTGTTTTCAAAGGGAAGAAAAGCCTCCAACAAAGATTTGTTCTTCCAGTCCTGGGGCTTGAGCTCAGGGCCTAGCCACTGTCCCTGATCTCTTTTGGTCAAGGCTGGCACTCTACCAGTTGAACCCCACCTCCCCTTCCAGCTTTTTCTATATGGAATTGAACTCAGGGTGTCAGTCATGCTAGGCGACCATCTAGCAGTGAGCCACATTCTCAGTTAGGATAATTCCTCCCCCCCCTCCCAAACCCATATGGCCATTCCTCAGAAAAATAGGAAGTAGGAGCTAGGATGAATATGAAGCACAGTCTGGTTCACACAGAAATACTCACCTGCCCCCTCTTGGACACACTTAATTGAAGTTTCTCTTCTACCATTGAGGGATGAGAGAGGGACGGGGGAGTCTCGAGAGAGGAGTACCAAGAACAGTGGCCCCTTGACACCACAGCCTATCTCACACAAGTGATCCTCTAGATTCCAAACTTAACTGACTCAATGTGGATTCTACACTTTCTCATCACCTCTTCAATGCTCAGGATGAATAAATGTAGGCCCTGGCCTCAGTCCACACACAGGGTAGAAGCTCCTAGTCCCAGACCAACTTCCATCTCTGACTGCTCTGAGTTAGGCCAGACTCACACTCACCATAATGTTGGTGGCCATGACCTCATGTATGGATTCCAAGAAGATGCTCTGTAGCAAAGAGCAGAAGCAACAGAGCGAGCAGGGCAGAAGGATGTGGTGGGGATGATTGCTCTGAGATCTTCCTCCTTGGAGCCCTCCTGTCAAGCCAGAGTCATGCTAACCAAAGCATGGCCAAGGCCAGAGTGTGAGATGAGATAGAGTAACACAGGACTAAAGGAGGTACTGCTTTGTCTTGGAGCACTTGAAAATTCCAATTATATTTGACCCATATCAATCCCAAAGCCAACATGCAATGCCTCTCCTTGTTGTTGTTGGTTGTGAGCACTGTCCCTGAGCTATTTTTCTCAAGTCTGGAACTCTGCCAATTGAGCCACAGCGACACTTCTTTTTTTCTGATAATTCATCGAGGATAAGAGTCTCACACACCTTCCTGTCCAGGCTCGCTTGGCACCATAATCCTCCAGATCTCAGCTTCCTGAGTATCTAGGATGACAGGTATGAGCCACGAGTGCCCAGCATGTGATGCCTTTTGAAGGAATCTTGGCGAGTCTGTATAAGGAGCCCCAAAGGGCCTGGATAGACCACAACCCAATCAAGTAGCTGGGATGGGGAAGGCTGACCTTCTAGCCATACTGTTTCCCAAAATTAAAGATGCCAGGTGGTTTTGTATGCATCCAACACCTAGGTCAACCCCCGTGAGGCTTAGTGGGGAAAACGTGGAGAATACCCAAAGATTGCACTGTAGAAATCTCTGATTTTGCATGCATGTGGTGTGTGTGTGTGAGTGTGTGTGTGTGTGTGTGTGAACTCAGGGCCTAGGCTCTATCCCTGAGTTTTCTTGCTCAATCTAGTGTTCTGCCACTTGAGCCACAACCCCACTTGATTTTTGATGGTTAATTTTATATAAGAGTCTCAAGGATTTTCCTGTCCAAGATGGCTTCATAGCACGACGGGGGCCCCAGGGCAGTAAGAGTAAACATAACTCACAGGTACAATCCCTATGGTGGGTGACTCCTGCCTCCTCGTGGCTAGACGCGGGACATGCAGCCCCGTGTCATCGTCCTCTAGAATTCAATTGGGGGAAGTGACCAGGGCCAAGCTGACTTTTGCTCACCCTGAGTGCTGATGCCAGAGCAGGTATGTTCCACCCTAGGCCAAGAGAGCTCCAGGAGGCCTGGCTCCCAGAGGCACAAGGAAGGGAGAGGTCAGCTCCAGGCTGAGCTAAGAGCCTTTTCTCACGGATACCCCAAGTTGGCCTTCCTAATCACCGTAAGAACTGTCAAAGAATAAACAAAAAAAAATTGTAGGTGTGCCTACAAGTGCTAGAGCTCTAGCATTGAACCAAAGAGCTCAGGGACAGGACGCCCAAGCTTTTAGTTCAAGACCCTCAGCTGACCCTCCCCCAGTTTAGCTAAATATGAACTAGTAGGATTTGTCAAGTGTTTCTGAAGAATGGTGATACTGAAGAAAGCATCCTAATTCTAATGAAAGCTGAACTTGTGACATACAGCTATGTGCTGAGTCCTTCACAAGGTCTGTTTGCTGGGTCCTTCCGACATGGGGGTTTTGTGTGAGTCCTCAAAAAGTCCTGTTTGCTGAGTCATCCCAAAGTGTGCTATGTGCTGAATCCCTGAGAAGAGTGGGCCCTGGTGGTTTTTTCAAAGGGTGCTGTGCGCTGTGTCCATTACACAGCTACTGTATGCTGAGTCCTTCAAAAGATGCAGTGTACTAATTCATCCCAAAGGGTACTGCTGTGTGCTGAGCCCTTGAGAAGAGATGGATAAGGTGAATTTCTCAAGTGCTCTGTGCCGAGTCCTTTACACAGGGTGCTCTGTACTGTCCTTCAAATGGTGTTATGTGCTGAGTCCTTCCACAGGGTAGTATGTGCTGAGTCCTTCAAAATTGTGCTATGTGCTGAGTTTTTTGAAGGGTGCTGTGTACTATTTTACACAGTATGCTACATACTCAGCCCTTCAAAGGGGGCAGTGTGTGATCTCAACACAGGGTGCTATGCACTGAGTCCCTGGGAAAGAATGGTAGCGTTGAGTTTTTCAAAGCATGCCATGCACTTAGTCCATTACCTTGTGGGCTATGGACTCCCTCCTTCAAAGGATGCTGTTTGCTGAGTACTCTACACAGGGCACTTACTATATGCTAAGTCCTTCAAAGGGAGCTGTGTGCTGAGTCCTTTACACAGGGTGCTTTGTGCTGTTTTTTGAAGTGTACTGTGTGCTGACTCATCTAAAAGGGTACTATGTTGTGAGTCATTGAGAGGTAGTTATCCCCAATAATCACACACATGCAAACACACGCAAACAAACATACACACACAAACATAACCACTAACAAACATACATACACAAACATACACGCAAGGGTCACCGTGCACCACCTTTTTGGTGTGTGGATTGGAGGGGCATGGAAGAGAGTCTCCTCCAGCCGTGGGGCTAAGGGGAGATTTGATACCCTGGGCAGGTACTGGGGTTGAAAGGGAGTGGTGAGCTGAGGTGAGGCTATAATTTCCATGGCCTGGATGCCTTTGGTCCCAGTCAGGGCTTGGCTTGCAGCCAGGGTTGAGGGCCAGGCCCGAGGGGAAGTGGGGGAGGGGGCATGAGGAGGAGGGAGCCTGGCCCAAGGCACACTCCCATGGCAGCAGTGGCCAAGGGCATGGCTCAGGGTAGGGCAACAGGGTGGTTGAAAGACCCCAGACTCCTGGGATATTTTCTTCAACGGGAGGGCGCCCCAGAAACCAAGACTCCAAACCAGTAGATGCAATAAGCAAGAAGAGTTTATTCAGCATTTGCGCAAACGGTTTCTCTGCCTCAGCACAGGAGAGAGCCCGGAGAAGCAGTTACAGGCATCTGGGATCCAAGACTCGTTACTCAATTCCTTATTTCCAGAAGGGAGGGAGGTTTGTGCTAGGGCGAGCAAGTTTACAAAAGCAAAATCAGCAGTGAGCAATTGTAAAATGTATCTCTAATTTTTAATCTTTCATTCCCTCCTTTTTCTTTGGGCTAACTTTAATCTTAAAATTTAGGGTGTCTCTATATTATCTTGTGGGGTGTCAGTTGTTCTCAATGCTTGATATTTGGATCTCAGAACTAATAAATGGACTGCGCTGATCTTTTTCTTTTAGAAAAGACACCAGTCTGTTGAGTATACAAGGTCCGATTGTAACAAAATTAACAGTACCAGGGCCACTTACATTTTTTTTCCCACCAGTCCTGACTCCGTGTATCACAGTTAACTTAATTTTATACTAGCTTTACTTGTAATCTCCAATTTTAAGACATACTCATACCATCTGCTACGTACTTAAACTTTCTGAGGTTTGTCTTAAAGACAGTTCTTACTTTTCAAATTTCCCCAATTCCTTTTCCAAGGCTTTCTTTACTACCCTCTTTTTTTTAAATTCCTTGAGCATCTTTGTGGCTGGAGTTTAAAACTGCCCAATTTTCCTTTGGCTTGTGGAACCTTTATCTTAGAACAGCCTTAAGGCACCACTGTGATGCAGAAACTTGCTAGATTTTAAGGCTAAGAGTATTACCTCCATTGATAACACACTCAGGTTATTACCATACCAGAGCCAAACTACGCTGTGACCATGGAGAGGATTTCTAGTCACTATGCACTGAAGTACCTAAGACAAGCAAGCCAGCGATATCCTTGTCCCCAATATCCACTGTGGGAAGAGAGGGTTTCTGGATATCACCCAAAAGAATGTCCCACAAGATCTTAGATTTAGCAGCAGTCAACCAGGAAGCAGACTCAGGTGATGGAATCAGGCAGGAGTTCCTCCAGGTGGCTTTCAGGCCATAGTTGAATGCAGCAGCAGCAGCAGCAGCAGCAGGGTTTCTCAGTGGCTCCAAGGGACTGTCACACCTCATGCTGGGCTGTAAATTCCTACACAGACTGGTTAAGGATACATTGCATAGGCTTGGCAGGCTTTGATCCTGCTGGTTTTTAAGATCTTTAAACAATAGCCCAGGACAATTTACCAAAATCACAACTTTTTACTAACCAGATATTTTGTAAATAGACACAGAAGGCTCAGAAGGCTTAGTCTTGTAGCCATCTCTGACAGATGCAGTTTCCACACCTTGAACACCTACAACAGTTAACACTATTCTTTATGCCTTTTTTTAAAATTATTTTATCTATTTTGCCTCATTTCTCCAAAACTGACTCTGGACCCTTGATCTTAAATTGGGGGTAGAAGGGCGAAAGTCCATCTTCTGTAACTTTTTCAAGCTGACTTCAGGGACGTTAATCCTACCTAGCCAGGAACCTATAACCTTAGCCTATTTTACAAAGAGGCCATCAGGGTTAGATGTCATTAAGAACAATATTTAACTTTTGACAACTGCACAGACCTTTTCTCCGGCTACAGCAGTATAGCTTGTTTTTCACTCTGGTTTGCAAAAGCATCTTCCTAGATGGCTTAGGAATGTGATCTCTAATGATCCCAACAATGCCTGAGACAGATATCAATAGAAATACATTCTCTGTATTTTTCCTGAGCAGGTGAAATTCATGTAACTAGTGTCAGCTCAATTAGAGCTGCCAATTAGAGCTTTTGGCAAATAAAGGGGTTGAGATTTAAACTATCCCCCACGTTTTATAACATTAGCTTTTTACTATCACAGAGGACTGGCAAGTTCCTGTCCCTCACAAGGTAGATAGTCATAGACATTAGGCATGCTTACAAACTCTTCTTATGACCTCCCGGCTCTGACCAGTTTTGAAGGGCCATACACAAATGACTCTAGGATCTGACATTTCTGCCATCCAAGCAGTGGCTTACTGCCTCTGGATGCTCCTCCATTGCTTTTGTCCCAGGAGTGTCTTCTTCACATTGGGATAAATGCCTCATTGGCATTTCCCTTTAGCTGGTTGCTGGACTTGAACTTGGGGCCTGAGCACTGTCCCTCAGCTCTATAGCTCAAGGCTAGCACTCTGCCACTTTGAGTCCCAGACTCGGGGCTTGAATGCTGTCCCCTAACTCTTCAGTCCAGGGCTAGTACTCTGCCACTGTGAGTCTCGAGCTTGGGGCTTGAGTACTGTCCCCTGACTCTTTAGTCCAGGGCTAGTACCCTGCTGGCTGAATAGAGGTGACAGTCTCACAGGGACCTTTTTGTGCCCAGGCTGGCTTTGAACCAGTTCCAGATCAATGAATCTTATAAAAGACCATTTTATTCCAATTAAAAGCAACAAGGTGGTCAACATAGAAGTAGCTTTTAAGCATGCTCTTACCTGAAACTTATTAAAGTTACATCTGACAAACTTGTAAGAATCCTCTGTGCTTTGCTCTGGGCTTGCTGGAAACTTAAGAAACAAGCTATAAGAGCAAACTGGAATAGCAATTATTTTGGTAATCCTAATTTTTCCTCTGTGCACATTGAAGCCAATGTTAAAAACAACTTTATTTTTAAATTTTATATCCAAAAATCCATTCCCTATTTTTTTAGTCTCCTATTAATCTTTTTTTTAATATTGTATACTTTAGTTTTTATCTTCATTTTGAAAAGATCCCTTGAAATCTTGAGGCCAAGTGTCACTCATTGCCTCTTGACTGCTTGTTTTAAAACAGACACACAAATAACAATCATCATAACTGAATCAAAAAGCTAGACTTAGCATCTTTATGACTTTTAAAAACATCTTAATTGTAAAACATTAAAAACAAGTCACATTATACAAATAACCTTTTAACTCTCTTTTTAAAGCCTTTCTAATTTTAATGTTAACACATCCAAGAGGAAGTTTTAGCAATACTAATCAGATCATCACATCACTCATTTTAACCATCATGTTTTCAGTGTCTGCAGGGAAAAGAGAGAACAAAGATGGGCCACTCAGCCCCTTCTATGGAATGGGCACACACCCAATCCGACTCTAGGGTTAGATGAACTGCATTTGTGCCAGCTTGCCCTCTTTCACCATGCGTGGATTCCTCCTAGGGCCTGTCCCACCATGCATGACCAGCTGAACTGCACTTCGACTTGTTCACCCCTTACCCCTAAAGATAGGTCTTCTTTTGGCTTCTAAGTTTTTCTCCATCTCTTCTCTTGGTTCTTGAATGAAATACACAGTTTTAAGCAAAACAGGTACTGTCTTTACATTTAAATTTCTAATATTTATCCCCAAATTTTAGCCAAGGGAACTAAATCCCAAACTGCCAATGCATTTTTGCTAAGCCAGATAACTTGATTACAGTATAAACAGTCTTATGCATTTTAAAATACCAGATTTTGTAATTTGCAAGTTAAAGAATCTTTAAAAAGCCATTTAAAACAATGTGAAGATTCTTTAAAATTTTTGGTAATGTCCAAACCTCATAACCTTTTGAATTTTTAAATTAAAACTCACCCAATTGTTACAGCATGCTGACAATTCTTATCTTTGAACACGTTCACAGACACACACAAAACACTCACACAGATCTTAAAGCACGTAAAAATCAAAATCAGTCGTATGTACACCTTCTAAAGTTTTTAAACAAAAATTTAGGATACTGATTTTTTTAAACTAGGTACCTATGTTGGGCTTTATTTTCCCAGAGCTTGATTATCTAGCAAGGCAAGTCACTAATTAGTCTTTTGAATCCCTTCTGTTGGAGGAGGGCTGGGGGTGGGGGTCACCTAAAACTAAACTGGCCAGAATTTTTTTAATCCAATTTTAGACAAGAGCACTTTACAAATTGTTACATTGTCAGGACTAGCTGAAAAAGTCCAAACCAGGCACATAGCCTTTTACACCCTCCCTGCTGGCATCCTGCACAAGGAAAAAATGCAGCCTGAGGCTTGAAGGGAACCAAACTAGCCCAGTAACCTTCCATGCCTCACAGGGAGGGTGGGCATAGCAGGTCTGTGACTGAACCCAGCTGGAACTTTTATTCCCCCAGAGATGTTTAAAAAAATAACAAAAACACAGATAAACACAAAAACCAAGGATCCACATTTAAACTGGTACCAATTCTAAAACAGAACTAGACAAGAACTGAAGGCTGAGTTGGGGACTAATGGGCCCCAGTTTATCCCTACCGGAACTCTGTGCTGCTCCCACTCAGCAAGCTGAATCCAGAGTCTGCTGAGTGAGCCTGCCACACTCACCCAGAACTTCCCTACCCCAGAAAACATAAAACAAACACACCAAAGTAAACAAGACAGACAAGTGGCCACAAAGACAAAATCAGGTCTCAGTGAATGGGACGACATCTCACCACCATTCACTTAGCAGGGAACTCAACACCCCTACTCACCTCCGGAGGATTTTTTTCTTTTCTTTCTTTCTTTCTTTTTTTTTAGATTCCTGCAAGCGTTGACCCAGGGGCCTTCCAAGGTGGAGGAGAATTGCCAGTCATCTTGGGGCAAGGGAAAGAAGTCCCCAGCGGCCGTCCCCTCAGACTGACAGGTTCTCCCCCATGCTCAGACCCCCCAAGCCAAGGCCCGAGGCTGAGATCTAACTGGGGCCACTCGCAGGTGGTCAGTGGCAATTTCATAATTGACAAACAAGCAAGTTCCTAAAACCTGACAATCTGGGATTGGGCTGTAACTTCCTTCCAGTGACCTAAAGTCAGACTTAAGGGGATTGTTAGTTGCTTCCCCATCCCTTTAAGGACAACAAAACAGACAACAGAGACAATTAACACTAAACAGAAACAGAGGAAACCAGACAGGTGCTGCACGGCAGTTGAACGACTGCAAACAGAGAAAGCAACTTCAGATGGGAGTGGCCCACCACGGCTAAACTCCCCGGGAAGGAGAGAGATTCCACGTTCCCCCTTCCTCCAGTTCACGGGAAGGAGAGAGACTCCACGTCCCCTCCTTCTACACGGGAAGGAGAGAGACTCCACGTTCCCTCTTCCCCCCCAAACCTCAAGGGCACGTAGGCCCAAGCAAACCTCAAGGGCCCGTAGGCCCAAGCAAACCTCAAGGGCCTGTAGGCCCAAGCAAACCTCAAGGGCACGTCTGCCCGAGCAAACCTCAAGGGCATTTCTGCCCGAGCCGGGCCAGGGGTTTCAGGGCACGTCTACCTCCCCCACTGACCTCAATACAGACCCTGTACAGGCACTTTTCTTTGGATCCCAGAGTGCAGAATACAGAACAGAGATAACAAACACAGAAGATGTGAAATGTAAAAGCTCTATCTTACCTCCTACCGGTCCTGGAATTTGGGGCCTGGGGGCGCCGGCTTCCTGGCCAATGCACCAAATGAAAGACCCCAGACTCCTGGGATATTTTCTTCAATGGGAGGGCGCCCCAGAAACCAAGACTCCAAACCAGTAGATGCAACAAGCATGAGTTTATTCAGTGTTTGCACAAACGTCTCTCTGCCTCGGCACAGGAGAGAGCCCGGAGAAGAGGTTACAGGCATTCTTAAAGGCAAAATCCACAAGATTAGCATATAACACCAGGTGTCCCCAGGATTGGCCCGTTTAAAAGTCACTATGTACTCCAGCAATCATTTTTACTACACGGGGAAGTTTAAAACAGTGGCTCAGGGCAAGTCTAGGGGGAGCGGTCACCCTGGGGGGGGGGAGTTTACATAGTTACAGGCTTGTGATTGATTAACGTTTGGCCTAGTTTGCTGGACTTGCCAGGTGGCCCTTATCTTGGGCCCTTATCTTGGGTCCTTATCTTGGGTCCCATTCTTAGGTCCCATTTGACCACTTGGGGAATTTACTTGTTTGTTCTTTATTTATGACCACAGACCTTGTCCAGGGGCCGGCATCTGGGCTCCAAGACTCTTTACTCAATTCCTTATTTCCAGAAGGGAGGGGGTTTAGTGCTAGGGCGAGCAAGTTTACAAAAGCAAAATCAGCAGTGAGCAATTGTAAAATGTATCTCTAATTTTTAATCTTTCAGTGGGCATGCCTGGCGGGGGCAACACAGCCCAGGAGAGGAGTGGGAGCAGAGAGAGAGCAGAGAGAAGAGCGAGTATACACAAGGGCAAGTGGCTTCATCAGCTGGCAGCCTCGCTGATCATATTGCAGGTTCTGGTGGGGAGCACAGAGCACATGGAGCTGGCGCAGCAGGTGTATCGCCACGGGCAGCCACGCCGAGGCACAGTGGCCATGGTGGCCCTGAGACTGAGATCCCCGCAAGGGGGGCACAGGAGCGGCTGAGGTGGGGGTGGTGTAGGCTGAAGAAGAGGAGCAGAGGCCACATGCAGTCCTGCCATGCACCCGCAGATGCTCCTCCCCCCTCCCAGCAGCATTGCATTTTAAACATGGCACTTTCGACTCCGACCAGCTGCCTCTCACAGTCGCCCAGAGGAGATGGCACGCCCATGGCCGGCTTGCGTCCCTGAATTGGTCGCCACCCCTGGTCCTAAGACTCTGGGCCCATGTGCACCCGGAGCAACCGCCTACAGCTTCTCCCATTAGTACACATGTGTGGTGGCTCTGAGGGCCCACAGCCTGGAAACACTCCGGCCAACCAACCACTGACCCGGACCTGCACCTCCTGACTCCCCTTTCCTGTCTCCTCCTCGAGTTCACCCTCCCCCACCCCACAGTCTGCCATGGCCTTCTCACAAACGTGCCCCAGGGGTCAGGAGTAGCGGTGTGTGTTGACCTGGGGATCCCACCCCCATCCCTAGTGGCCATGTCCCAGGAAACAGGGAAATGCAGGAATGGGTGAGGAGGGGTGCCACAGAGCACCTGGCCTGGAGCAGTGGGAGCCACACAGCCACACATCTACATCCTTCCTCTCTCTGGTGGGAACCTGGTGGCTTTAATCAGAGGTGGGGAATAGCATCTCCACACCTGCCTTTTTGAGTCTTTTTCTTTTTTCTGGGGGTGGTGGGTGTTGGATGCAGAAGATAGGCCCTCCTTGTTGTGTGAGCCCTTGTCTTCTGTGCTCGGTCACCCTTTCACCTGAAGAGGGTCCCAGAAGAGCCCACTAGGTATGTGAGGACACTTGGAGTCATACAGAAGATGAATATCTGAGAGGTATATACCCACTCGGACTCACATACACCCAGCCTGTCTGCCCTACCCCCCATCCCAGCTGTTAACAGTACTCACAGTGTGATCACATTTCCCAGCTCTCCCAGCATCTGCTGGTGCTCCCTTTCCATCTGGTCTCCTCGTCCCACCCAAGAATCCACCAAGTCACCCAGAAGCATCTAGGCTGGAAGTAGGGAGTCCATCCATGTATGTATCCTTTAAGACCCCATCCGTTTCCCCAACACTGTCCCAAACACAGGTCAGACAACCATCTGCAGCACCATGACCCTCTGCTTGTTTTCACCCCAGGCTCTGAGAAGCCACCTATCTCTGGACACCTTCACCAAGTGTCCTGGCCTAGGGTTTTTGTGAATGGGGAGTCAAGGCTGGTTGTTCCCAAGGGAAAGTGTCTGGCCCTGGAGAAAGGGATAGGCAGGGTTGTTCTGCATTATTAGAGTGGTGCTCCCTTTGGTTGGATCCCCTGTTCTGACCAGGCAACCCCCGTGCTCAAGCTTGTACCTTGTCCAAAAGGAGGAACCAACAAACTCAGGAGAGTCACTGCTCTGAGTCTGTGTGTGTGAGTGTGTGTGTGCATGACAGAGAGAGAAGGAGCATGAGAGAGAGAGAGATGGGGAAGGTAGAGAGACAGTCAGACAGACAGACAGACAGACAGACAGATCATCTTTCTCCTTATACAGCCTGACTGTGCTCAGGTGAGTGATCCGTTGGCAAATTACAGGTGCTGCATGGACTAATCTTCTGTCACAGTTCTGGATTTGTGTGTGTGTGTGTGTGTGTGTGTGTGTGTGTGTGTGTGTGTGTGTGTTTCTGTGTGTGTGTTGGGAGAACAGGGAGATGAGAACAATGAAAATATATTTAAGGCACCATGTCTACAAAGAGCAAAAGCCTTTTATTTGTGTGTATGTGTGTGTGTGTGTTGTTCTTTTTTCATCAATGCCAAGTAAGAGTCTAGCGATAATTTGATTTCTCTTTCACCGTTTCATGGCTCCTTTGGGGAAGGTTTCAGTACACATTCTTTTCCACTTCTTTCTTCTCCCTTTCCTGTAGCCCACAGTAGCTGCTGGGCCTGTATGGGTCTTCCCTAGGAGGCCTGTGTGAACTACAGACCAGAGTGGACACCTGTTCTTCTGTCTTCAGCCAGAAGGCTCATGAGGCAACTGTGACCACAGCCGTACTCTTCCAGCCAGACAGTCTGCTCTAGTGTGTATAGTTGGAGCTAATTCAAGGGTTCGAAATGTGTCTGCCAAACGTAATTAGGGAACAGATTGAGGGGAGGGGAGAATAGGGCAGGGGCTGTGAGGCTAGGAGGGTATGGGAAGTGGTGAATGTTGTGAAATGTTAGATGGTTCACCACGACTGAGACTGAGAGGGAAACTTACCCAGGGCATTGACTGTGTCTATTGGCATCTGGGCAGGGTATTCTAGGCCCCCTCTGGTGGCATGGATTCCCTCCAGGGGCAATGTACTGGTGGACAGTCCTCCTTGGAGTCCTGCAGACTCCAGTCTGTGTCTAGCTTGGGCCATTTCCAGCTGGGCAGTGGTAAGCAAGTGTGCTCCCCCTGCTGGAGCCTGCTTGCTAACTGCCCTGGCAGTTAGCTTGGGCTCTCTGAATGCCACTTTCTTTTTTTTTTATTGTGAAAATACTGTACAGAGGGGTTACAATTACATTGGCAAGATAGCGAGTACATTTCTTATCAAGCATTGTAGCCTCCTCCTTTGTTTACCCTTCTCATCCCTTCCCAGCCTCCCCCCGCACCCCCACCTAATCCTCTCCCCCCACCAAAGTTGTAAAGTTCGTTTTCAACATGACCACTTGTACTTCTCATTGTTGCAACGGGTCCACCTATATCCTTATTTAAACGACTTGTTTTTCCCCTTACCCTCCACAAATTATACCGACATCAAATATAGTGAAAGCAGGGATTATACTGTGAGGGAGGGATATACAAAGCAACAAAGAAATAATCTTATAAATGCTTTAGAAACAAATGCATGAATGAAAAAAAACATTTAAATACATATCTTAGGGTTCATTTTCCTAACATCAACTTATCTGACCTTTTCTGGTTGACTCATATATATACTAGATATTGCAAATAAGGGAAACCATGGCGATGTTCACTCTCCCCACTTCTCTTCAACCTAGTATTAGAATGCCTAGCTACAGCAATAAGACAAGATGCAGACATAAAGGGGATCCAAATAGGGAAAGAAGAAATAACTCTCCCTGTTTGCAGATGACATGATCTTGTATTTGATGAATGCCACTTTCTATAACCTGCTGTAGGCTGTCTAGAAGAAAAAGCAGACCACTGAATTTAGAACCCTTCAAGTTTGATTAGGACAACTGAAATGCAATGTTTTCCAGGTTTTTTTCTTGAAGCTGGCAATTTCCACTAACGCCTGGGATGATGGGTCAAATTAGACAGACGATTTCAGCCTCCAAAAAATGACATTCAAAGCAGCACAGGAAGAGTTCCCAAGCCAGATGGTCTCCTGTAATGAACCTCATGCCTTGACAGACGTTCTTCGGCAGTTGTTGATTCTCCTCCAGCTCTCTCTAGGGTGACCACCACAGCCAAAAATGTCGTGGGGAGCAGAGATTGTGACCTCACCATCCTTAGCCTGCCAGCTGTGAGCAGAGACGATTCCCAGCACCTGCACTGGACTCTGGGAGATTCAGAAACCAGGGATACCTCGAGGAGATTTTCTCTGCAACATGAAACTTGGGGGCCGGATGTGGTAATCCTGACTGGCCCCAGGGGGAGGAGAGGAGGCCCCTTGGGGCAGGCATTCAGCTAACAGCAACCTCATTCACACCTCCATGGGAAATTGAGTGCCACAGAGCTGGTCAGCTGCTGGACAGAGATCTTTGAGAAGATAGGCATCCCAGAGGCCCTGGAATGTAGTGAGTACATACATGGTGGCTCACATCTTCAGAGCCAAAACAGTTAAGTGTGGTGGAACCAGGAGGGGGTAAGAGGGAGGAGGGAGAACAGTTGGAGAGCTACATCAGGCTTTGTCCCCACTCCCCCACAGAGGATTCTTACCTGGATCAGATGGGACTGTTCTGTAGTATTGTAATAGACAGTTGCTCATTTATTTATCCAACAAACCATTACAGTGTGCACCAGGCTCTGGGGGGTCACAGACAATGAAAAGTTCCAGGACTGGTTCCACAGAACATGAAGAAACCTTGGATTGATCTGGATGCCAGTGCTTCAAGCCTGTCATCCTATTTAGGAGGCTGAGATGAGAGGATTGAGGCTTTTGGCCCGGGCAGGAAAGCCTGTAAGACTCTTGTCTTCAATTAATGACCAAGAACAAAACGTCAGAAGTGGATGTGTGGCTCAAGCCGTACACTGCTAGCCTTGAATAAAAAGGCTTAGGGACAGCACATATGGTCCCAGTACAAGACCCAGGACTAACACAAAGAAAGTAGAGAGAGACAGGAGGGAAGGACAAGGAGAAAAAGAGGAAAGAAAGGAAGAAGGGAGAACATGCAAGCTTTGGGTTGGAGTCGCTGGGTCAAGGGAGCCAACTATTCAGAATCTCTGTGGGGACAGTTTCAGAACTGAAGGACCAAGCCACTGACCCCTCAGCACCTTCATGCCATCCAGGATCTGTGTGGTCACCGACTACAGAGGGAACCAGCCTCGGGTAGAACCTAGGGCTCAGAGTGGGTCACCAGGTTTCAATTATGCCCAGCCTCATCGAGTTTATTTTCTGGTCAGATAAGAAGAAAGTTTCCAAGGGCTAGGGTGGTGAGAGTTTCAACGTGGGGCGGGGGGGCAAGGGATAAGCAGGAATTTCAAGAGGGAGGATGGACCCAGGTCAGGTGTGTCAGGAAATTGGAGCCATGACCTCACCTGACAACATAGACTACCAGCATTTGATCCAGACACGCTTCTATTAAATGTCCTGGCACCTTGGTCTCATCATTGACAACCTGGCTGTCGTTCACTGCAGGATGCCTCTGCAATTCATCCTTGGGGACTAGGACTGTCCAGGTCTCAAACTGATGATACTGATGATACCACCCCCGGTGTCCATTCCTCCACCAAAGACTGAGGTAAGCATGCCACTGCCACAGTACAGCCTGGGAATGAGGGCAGGAAATGGATCTCTTGACTGGCTCAGTCTTTAGTCTAGATGGCAGATCTGGGATTCAGAGAGGGCAGGATGAAGGTGGGGCAGAGCTGGGTAGAAGCTGGTGGGAAAACCAGAGGCACTGGGCACTGAGCAGGGCGGTTTCTTTGATCATACTCACAGCATAGGAACATTTCTGGGATAGAGCAGCCCTTTTCACCTCCCCAAGAGAGACCTAGATCTCCCCAGTCTCCATCCCTTGACCAGGAATCCATTTAGTTCCCATATCATGTGGTTGG
Organism: Dipodomys spectabilis; assembly: GCF_019054845.1. NCBI lineage: Eukaryota > Metazoa > Chordata > Mammalia > Rodentia > Heteromyidae > Dipodomys > Dipodomys spectabilis. Next base: position 35,621 of record NW_024872053.1, read on the forward strand.
ATAACTAGACCTTACCTCACTGCCAAGTGTTCAGGCAGGACAGTGAGAGATCCTGAGTCTTTGATAAGGTCAGGGGATCTTCAGTATGAGATTGTACTTGAATGTCCCAACTTGGTGCATGTTCAGTCCCATCTAAGTTTGCCATGATGTAGGACATAGAATCTAGAGAATCAGAGCTGGATGGGGTCTGTTCTGGGAGTCCTGAGTATTATGTGTTAACTTTGAGCTCCCATATGACAACCTGCTTCCCTTTCTTGGTTGGGTCTATGCTAGAAAAAGCTTGAAACTAGGGCATGGATCTTATCTTTTATGCTCCAAGATAGCACTCTACCATTTGAATCACAGCTCCACTTCCAGCGTTTTTGGGTGTTTAATTGGAGATAAAGTGTTCTCACGGGCTTTGCTGCTAAGTGGCATCCAACTGCAGTCCTAAGATTTCAGTCTCCTGAGGGGAGAGGATGACTGGAATGGAAAAGTTTGTTTGGCTGGGAGCCAGTAGCTCATGGCTTTTATCCTAGGTACTCAGGAGGTGAGATCTGAGGATCATGGGTCAAAGCCAGCCTGGTTATGAAAGACCTTGAGACTCTTATCTCCGAGGAATTGCCAGAAAACCAGAAGCAATTCTGTGGCTCAAGCAATTGAGTGCTTGATTAAGCTAAAGAGCTCAGGGCAAGCACCAAAGCCCAGAGTTCAAGCCCCTTAACCAACAATAACAAAAAAAAGAGGTGATTAAGTTTTCGCATAGCAGTGTGTATGGTAGGAAATGCCATACTGGTCTATGAGTCATTCCAGATATGTGAGAGGCTCAATGTTTTGTCTACCGTGGGTTTGATGTCGGTACTGCCACCTTCTCAGGGGTGGGATGTGATCCTAATTGAGGGAGTTCATGTTTCTGTTCTCAGGGACTGCTGAATCCTTGGGCTATCTGTGTGTGTGTGTGTGTGTGTGTGTGTGTGTGTGTGTGTGTGTGCCTGTGTCTTTATCTGTGTGTGTTTGGAGGTAGAAGAACTGGGCCTTGAACTCAAGGCCTAAATGCTGTCCCTGAGATATCTTGCTCAAAGCTAGAGTTCTGACACTTGAGCCACAGCTCCACCTGTGGTTATTTGGTGGTTCAGTGTAGATAGGAGCCTCACAAACTTTCCTGAGTGGCTGGCTTTGAACAGTGATCCTCAGATTTCAACCTCCTGAATAACTAGGATGACAGACAGGAGCCACGCGTGATGACTCTGTGTGTGTGTGTGTGTGTGTGTGTGTGTGTGTGAGAGAGAGAGAGAGAGAGAGAGAGAGAGAATCTTTCTCCTTGTACAGTCTGACTGTCCTCAGGTGAGTGATGAGTTGGCAAATTGTAGGTGCTACATGGAAGAGTCATCTGTCACCATTCTGGAGGTGTGTGTGTGTGTGTGTGTGTGTGTGTGTGTGTGTGTGTGTGTGTGTGTGTTGGGAGAGCAGAGAGATGAGAACAATGAAAATATATATAAGTCACTATGTCTAAAAACAGCAAACGCATTTTATTTCTCTGTGTGTGTGTGCATTTGTTGTTGTTTTTATTCATCAATACCAAGTACAAGCCCAGCCACAATTTTTGTCTTCTCCTTCACAGTTCCATGGCTCCTTTATGGAAGATTTCAGTAGACATTACTTTCCTCCCCGTTCCACCTCTCTCTTCGCCCTTTCCTGTAGCCCACAGTAGCTGCTGAGCCTGAGTGGGCCTCCCCTAGAAGAACTGTGTGAACCCTGGACTTGAGTGGAAGCCTGTCCTTCTATCCCCTGCCAGAAGTTTGGTGAGGCGAATGAGATCACAGCCACATTCTTCCAGCCAGACACTCTGCTCTTGTGTGTTTAGTTGGAGGTAATTCAAGGGTTGCGAATGTGTTTGCCCAACATAATTAGGGAACGAGATGAGGGAAATGATAAGGCAGGGGCTGTGAGGCAATGAGGTTTTGGGCACTGGCGTATGGTGTGACATGGCAGATGGTTCACCATGACAGTGGATGAGGGGAACCATATCTAGGGCATTAATGGTCTCTGTGGGAATCCTGGCACAGGGATGCAGGCCCTCACTGGTGGTGAGGATACCCTCTTGGGGTAGTGCCAGTGTCAGTTCTCCCTGGAGTCCTGCAGAATCCAATCTGTGTTCCCGCCTGGGCTGTTTCCAGCTGGGCAGTGGTAGGCAAGTCCATTCCCTCTGCTGGAGCCCGCTCGGTATCAAGAGGTGGCAGTTAGCTAGGGCTCGCTGAATGCCAGTTTCTGTAAACTGCTATAGGCTGTGTGGAAGGAAAAGGGGACCACTGACTTTGGAAACCTTTAAGTTTGATTGGGACAAATTAAATACCACATTTTCCAGGTTTTTTTAATTTAAGCTGGCAATTTCCAATAATGCCTGGGATTATGGATCAAAGTAGATGGATGATTTCAGCCATCAAACAATGATGTTCAAAGCGGCACAGGCAGAGTTCCCAAGCCAGATTGTCTCCTGCTTTGAACGTTGTGCCTTGACTGCCTTTCCCTGGCAGCTGTTGCATCTCTCTAGGGTGACGACCCCACTCGAGGACATTGTGGGGAGCAGAGATTGTGACCTTGCCATCCCCAGCATGCCAGCAAAAACCAGAGATGATTCCCAGAACCTGTACTGGACTCTGGGAGATTCAGAGAACCCAGGCTGCCTCAAGAATCCTTCCTCTCCAACATGAAATTTAGGGGCCAGATGTGGTGGATGATCCTGGCTGGCCCCAGGGGGAGTACAGGAGTCTCCTTGAACCAGGCATTCAGCTCACAGCAAACTCATTCACACCTCCATGGGGAATTGAGTGCCACAGAGCTGGTCAGCTGCTGGACAGAGATCTTTGAGAAGATAGGCATCCCAGAGGCCCTGGAATGTAGCGAGTACATAGTGGCTCACACCCTCAGAGCCAAAACAGTTAAGTGTTGTGGCACCAGGAGTGGGTAAGAGGGAGGAGGGAGAACTGTTGGAGAGCTACATCAGGCTTTGTCCCCACTCCCACACAGAGGATTCTTACCTGGATCAGATGGGAATTTTCTGTAGTATTGTCATAGACAGATGGTCATTTATTTAACCAACAAACCAATACAGTGTGCACCAGGCTCTTGGGGGTCATAGACAACGAAAAGTTCCAGGACTGGTTCCACAGCCCATGAAGAATCCTTGGATTGATCTGGATGCCAGTGCTTCAAGCCTGTCATCCTAGTTACTTAGGAGGCTGAGATGAGAGGATTGAGGCTTTTGGCCCGGGCAGGAAAGCCTGTAAGACTCTTGCCTTCAATTAACGACCAAAAAAAAAAAAAAAAAAACAAAAAACCACCTGAAGTGGATGTGTGGCTGAAGACATAGACTGCTAGCCTTGAGTGAAAAGGCTTAGGGACAGCACCTAGGCGCCTAGTACAAGGCCCAGAACTGACACAAAAAGGTAAAGTGAGAGAGGAGAGAAGGACAGAGGGAGAAAAAGAGGAAGGAAGTAAAAAGGGAGAACATGCAAGCCTTGGTTTGGAGTCCCTGGATAAAGGGAGCCAATTATTCACAATCTCTGTGAGGACAGTTTCAGAGCCTAAAGCCAGTGTGTAGGACCAAGCCACTGACCCCTCAGAAACTTCATGACATCCAGGAGCTGTGTGGTCACCGACTACAGAGGGAACCAGCCTCGGGTAGATCCTAAGGCTCAGAGTGGGTCACCAGGTTTCAATTATGCCCAGCCTCATCGAGTTTATTTTCTGATCAGATAAGAAGAAAGTTTCCAAGGTCTAGGGAGGTATTGGAATGAGAGAGTTTCATGGGGGGGTGGTCAAAGTATAAGTAGGAATTTGAAGAGGGAGAATGATCCTAGGTCACGTGTGTCAAGATATTGGAGACATGACCTCGCCTGACAACATAGACTAACAGCCTTTGATCCAGCCACACTGCAAATATAAGTCCTGGTGCCTTGGATTCATAATTGACAACCTGGCTGAGGTTCACTGCAGGAATCCTGTGCAGTACATCCTTGGGGTCTAGGACTTTCCAGGGCTCAGTCTGACAATACCACTCCTGGTGTTCATTCCTTCTCCAAAGACTGAGGTAAGCATGTCACTGCCAAAGGACAGCCTGGGAATGAGGGCAGGAAGTGTGTCTCTTGGCTGGCTCACTCTTTAGTATACGTGGCAGATCTGGGATTCAGAGAGGGCAGGATGAAGGTGGGGCAGAGCTGGGTAGAGGCTGGTGGGAAAATCAGGGGCACTGTGGTCTGAGAATGGTTGTTTCTTTGATAATACTCACAACATAGGAAAATTTCTGGGATAGAGCAGCCCTTTTCACCTCCCCAAGAGGGACCTCGATCCCCTCAGTCTCAGTCCCTTGACCAGGAATCCCTTTGGTTCCCATATCATGTGGTTGGATAACTAGACCTTACCTCAATGCCCAATGTTCAGGCAGGACAGCGAGAGATCCTGAGTCTTTGATAAGGACAGGGGATCTTCAGTATGAGATTGTACTTGAATGTCCCAACTTGGTGCATGTTCAGTCCCATCTAAGTCTGCCATGATGTAGGACATAGAATCTAGAGAATCAAAGCTGGATGGGGTCTGTTCTGGGAGTCCTGAATATTATGTGTTAGCTTTGAGCTCCCGTGGGCCCACTTGCTTCCATTTTGTGGGTGGGTCTATGCTAGAAAAACCTTGAAACTAGGGCGTGGATCTTGTCTTTTATGCTCCAAGATACCACACTACCATTTGAATCACAGCTCCACTTCCAGCTTTTTGGGGTGTTTAATTGGAGATAAATATTTCTCACGGGCTTTGCTGCTAAGTGGCATCCAACTGCAGTCCTCAGATTTCAGTCTCCTGAGGGGAGAGGATGACAGGAATTGAAAAGTTTGTTTGGCTGGGAGCCAGTAGCTCATGGCATTTATCCTAGGTACTCAAGAGGTGAGATCTGAGGATCACGGGTCAAAGCTAGCCTGGTCAGGAAAGACCCTGTGTCTCTTACCTAAAAGTAATTGCCAGAAAACCAGAAGCTGTGCTGTGGCTCAAGCAATTGAGTGATTGCCTTAAGCTGAAAAGCTCAGCGACAGCACCCAGGCCGAGTTCAAGCCCCACAACATAAAAAAGAAAGAAAGTAAGACATCTTTGCCTGCAAATGATGGTGGAGGTGTGGGGGTGTGGGGAAGGTGCTGTGTTTGGGAGACCAAGTGCTGGCCTCACTGTACAGATATTTGTAAGAACTCCCCAAATTTGCTCCAGTTTGAAGCCACAGCTTCAAGAGGACGTGTCCTGTGACAAGCAGGGAGTGGGTGAAGGGGTGCAGGTGTGAGATTGTTGTGTCTTTATTTTCTCCATTGAAGGATAGATTTGGATGCTGGGTATCAAAATCTGAAGTGAAGGTTTGCAAAATGTTTGTGGCCTGACGACATGGGTTTCCTCTGTGTATATGAAGGTGGCTGAAGCAGGAAGCCAAGCGTGGCTCACAACTCTCATCCTAGGTACTCAGAAGGCTGAGATGTGAGAACCTTGGTTACAAGTCAGCTTGGGCAGAATAGTTTGTGAGACTTGATGATAGACCACTAGAGAACAGGAAGTGTTGCTTTGGCTCAAGTGGGAGAGTGATCAACTTCACCTGAATTGCTGAGGGACAGCACCTTGGCCCAGAGTTCAAACCCCTTGACCAACAACAAAAAAAAGAGGTGACTAAGTTTTCCACATAGTAGTGTGTATGATAGGAAATGCCATGATGGTCTATGAGACATTCCAGATATGTGTGAGGCTCAATGGTTTGTCTACCGTGGGTCTGATGTCGGTACTGCCACCTTCCAGGGCATGGAATCTGATCCTAATTGAGGGAGTTCATGTTTCTGTTCTCAGGGACTGCTAAATCCTTGGGCTATCCTTTGTGTGTGTGTGTGTGTGTATGTGTGTATGTGTGTGTGTGACTGTCAGACTGTCTGTGTCTGTGTCTGTGTGTGTTTGGAGGTAGAAGAACTGGGCCTTGAATTCAAGGCCTAGGTGCTGTCCCTGAGATATCTTGCTCAAAGCTAGAGCTCTAACACTTGAGCCATAGCTCCACCTGTGGCTATTTGGTGGTTCAGTGTAGATAGCAGCCTCACAAACTTTCCTCAGTGGCTGGCTTTGAACAGTGATCCTCAGACCTCAGCCACCTGAATAACTAGGATGACAGACAGGAGCCACCCATGATGGCTCTGTGTGTGTGTGTGTGTGTGTGTGTAGAAGTTGGTTGTTACAAGGAGTGCTGGACCCTTTGGTAACTTCTAACCGCTGTCTTGGGGGGTGCATGGACTTTGTGTCTGAGGTCTGGGGGCTTGGAAGGGTGAGATGTTTGAAGGAGACTCAGCACCTTTAAATTATAAGAGCAAGGGATCTTTGTATACCCGGAACTGTCTACTAACTTGGGCCTGGTTGGTGGCAGAGGGAGCACGGGAGGACCTAGGGGTGGGGCCCGTAGGGGTTGGCTCCCCAGGGGACAGAGAGTGTGGTCAGCACTTATCAAGGTTGTGAGCCCTGTTAGTATGGACCTTATTGGCATGGGTCAGACTCTGGGTCATCTCATCATGACGTCTGATGGGCAAGGCCAACCCTAACTTAAATCTTGACCAGTGATCTTCAGATCTCAGCCTCCTGAGTAGGTAGGGTTATAGGCATGAGCCTCTGGCACCGGGCCTCAGATTCTTTTTGGTATATGAGGGTTTGAAATGAAGAGCTTAGGCTTTCCAATCAGGTTTTCTTCCATGGGAGCCAAGAATTTCTGTCTTGGGCATCTCTGAGATAGAGACTCCATATATGCTCAGGCTTGGCTGGATCATGGTCCTCCTGTGACAGACAGGTGTCACCATGCCTGGTCCTCTGTAGTTGGGATGGTAGATATGTAGCGCCATGCTCAGTCATTGGTTTAGATTACTGTCCAAAACTCTGAGTCCACAGCAGCCGATTTTTGACCACAGTTGAAGCTCGGGGTTCGGCCTGGAACCATTGGTCCTCAGTCTCCTCACAGGACAGTTGTGAGGAAACAAGGGATCAATACAAGGGGAACTCTGGGGCAGAGCCAGGCATAGAGGCAAGGATCATCAGATAAGTTTCTTGGCAATTCTGTGAGCATATAACAAGAAGATACCTGGAAAGGACTCAGAAGGGGCCTGTTATTTATAATGCAACAGGTATGGGATTATGAAACAAAACATGGCTCTCCTCATCCTTACCCTATCCCCATGAGGAAGGGGATCCTTCACTGTTCAGCTTTGCAGCTGGGGAAAACGAGGCACGGAAAAGCTGGGTGACCTACTCATGATCCCCTGGTGACCAGAAGCTTGGCCTGACTTCTCGGCCATGCTCCCTAGGACAATGGGTGCTATTCAGTCCATTTCTTGTGGTAGGAGGTCCACTTATTGTCAGTCATGGGTCTTGAACTATGGGCCTGGGCACTGTGCACAAGCTGTTCAGATCAAGTTTAGGGCTCAACCAGTTGAGCCATAACACCACTTCTGGTTTTCTGGTGGTTCTTTGGAGATAATCGTCTTACAGACATTCCTGCCTGGGCCAGCTCTGAACCATGATCCTCATATCTCAATGTGTAGTTACCATTGTAGGTCTGTGCCACCGGCAGCCTGCTTAAGTGTAAGTCTCTCTCTCTCTCTCTCTCTCTCTGCCTCTATCTCAGTAACTTGTTGAATTTGTCGTGGAGGAGTTGGCTCAGTGTCCCCATGTGGCTGGGACTCAATGCGACCCTCTCATTCTGGAGGTAGGCTGTGTGTCAGGGTCATTCTCGCTTGGACTGTGGAACTAGCTCCCTTTGGTAAGCCCCTATGTGCCTGGGGTAGACCGTGATGGTTACTCATTGTCAGTCTGTCCAGTGAGTCCTTCCCCACTACCCTCTGCTAAGACAGGTAAAGGAAAGTGGATGAACAGGCATCTCATTGTCCAACTACACAGCACTATCCCAAGCCTCTGATCCTCACTGCCCCCTATCTGGCCAGACCCTGATTAGAAGAAACTGAATTCACTCTATGTATACTTCACGATGCTGTAGTGTGTCGTTTTGGGGAATAGAGTCAGTGTGCAGAGGAAAGACCCCAGGTCCAGCACCTCTTGGGGGACATTTGTTCTGTGACAGCGCAAAATCATTGCTCTGAATAAGGAGGAAGCCGGCATCAGACTGAGCCAAAACAATGCTCAAAGGTAGGTAGTCTGTTGAAGTACCAAACACACCCAGGTCTGCTTCCCACTCACAACAAGGAGGGTGCAATGCAGGTAGCCCAGCACTGGCCCTAGAGAGCTATCAATGGATGGTGGTGGTCAGGTGCCAGTGGCTCTCACCTGTCATCCTGGCTATTCGGGAGGCTGAGTTCTGATGGTCGTAACTCAGAGCCAGCCCAAGCAGAAGAGTCTGTGAGATTTTTTTTTTTTGGTCCAGTCATGGGTCCTGAACTCTGGGCCTAGGCACTGTCCCTCAGCTCTTCAGCTCAAGGCTAGCACTCTGCCAGTTGAGCCACAGCGCCACTTCTGGCTTTTTTTCTTTTTCCTTATGTGTTGCTGAGGAATCGAACCCAGGGCCTCAGGCATGCAAGGCAAGCACTCTGCCACTGAGCTACCTTCCCAGCAGCAAGTCTCAGATTCATATCTGCCATAAACCAACTCCCTCCTCCCCTGAAAAATGACAGCTTTGGTGCTATGGCTCAAGTGATATAGCCTCAACCTTGAGTAAAAGAAGCCCAGGGATGACACCGAGTCCCTGAATCCAAGACCTGGGACTCACAAAAAATAAAATAAATGAATAGTGGGCACTTGTTATCTTACTACCAAAAAGGATGGATGCATTCTTCTTTCTGGTACTTGTAGCCAAAGGTAAGGGGCTTTCCTTGATGTTTCTCTCAAGCTTTCCTTCTCTCTATTATCACCCTGTCTTCAGTTGCAGGATAGAATTCAGATCATCCCACTTGATGTAACCTTAAGTACCCTCCCCTCCCCACTTTTCTTGGGGTGGGGATCCTGGATGTACTCACCACTGGGTGAAAGAAGCACCAGAGAGTTGGAGGTAGGTATCCCTGAAACTCATACTCTTTCTCTCTCTCTCTCTCTCTCTCTCTCTCTCTCTCTCTCTCTCTCTCTCTCTCTCACACACACACACACACACACACACACACACACACACACTCACGTAGGCCAACTCTGACTGGCGATTTCCAAAGATACTTTATCTCCTTGGATTAACTGACCTAGGAGAGGAACTTGATCCAATATAAATGACTATTTTAAAAAGGGCTTGCTAATTAACACGAGATAAACAGAAGCTCAAAGGAAAGGTTCTGGAGCCTGTCTGGCTCAGGCTCACACTTGACATCCTGGCTCCTTGGTAGGCAGAGATCTGAGGATCAAAGATCGAAGCCAGCCATAAGCTGGAAGGCTGATAAGACTCTTCTCTGCATGGAACCACCAAAAATCCAGACGTGGAGCTGTGGCTCAAATGGTAGAGTAGCAGCCTTGATTGAGCATGAAAACTCAGAAAGACAGCTCCCAGATCCTCAGTTCAAGCCCACACAAGAAATGGCACCATTTGTTGCCCCCAGACTGCCTGGGCCTCAAGTGCCCTCTCACAGAGTGTGATACCGTACTGGTTCCTGGGTAGTGTATCAGAGCCTTCAGAAATTGGGTGGTGAAAGCTAGGCCTTCGCCTTTGTGCACTCTCAACCCACACCTGCTGGAAGGCAGAGCATGACAAGTCCAACAGCCTGCAGATTGGAGAAGATCCGCCTCTGCCAGGGTGATTGGAGCGGGTTTCTTAGAGGCAGCAGTTGAAAGGAGTTCTTGCTTAACAAGGAGGATA